>NC_041383.1:711110396-711137799 GCF_002162155.2 Triticum dicoccoides
CATAAAGGGAATACTACTTACCTATGGTTTATGAACCTTGCCACGTTCCCATAAAAGGTGCCATCCAGACAGAGAGCATGGTCGTCCTCCAGAACATCTTCAGTGACCCAGTCAGCATCAAGCAACGTAGGGTAGGTATGCTTACCTTTTGACGCCATTTGATTGTTTCGCTCATACAGCTCACTGTTTGTTAATATTTCACCAACATACTCACAAATAAATGCGCCCCGAGGAAGTTCCTCAGTAGCCCGCACTCCCCATCCTTTTTCTCCAGGGGTTAAGAAAACCTGAAACGACACACATTACGAGTGAATATAAGAAAACATGCATGATGTGCAGTTTGATGTGCTGAGGACATGAGTATACACAGAATGCTCAACATTTCCACATTAATCTAACGAAAATTTTGATCCTACATTCAGTCACCATTGCCGTATTAATTGAAGTTGAAATAGAAAGAAACAGGTTCAACATTGCCACATTAATCAAAGGAAAGATAGAAGGATCTATACAGCTTGCCCGGAAGGTGCTGATTAATCATGCATACTTTAAACCGCTTTAATTATATGCATTAGATCTCTATAATAAACAGAATTCTACTTTTATGTATGAATATAGAGCTGCCAATTACACAGGGAATTCAGTTAGTTCAGTAATACTCCCTCCTTGCCAAATTTATAATGCATATAAGTTTGTCCTAAGTCAAACTTTGTAAACTTTGACCATCTGCATAGAAAAAAATTATCAACCTCTACAATACAAAATCAATGCCATTAGATTCATCATGGAATATGTTTTCATATGGTATACATTTTCTATTGTAGGTGCTCATATATTTTTTCTATAAACTTGGTCGAAATCTACAAAGTTTGACTTCAGACAAAACTTATGTGCACTTTAATTTGGCAAGGAGGGAACATTTGCCGACTGACACTGATTAATAAAAGCTTTATCTTTGGTGCAATAGGGCCATACCAAGAGCTTAAATGGGTACAAACGACTAACTTGTAGATGCCGACTAATACCCCGCTGCACCACACGATTTCCACAATTTCTGGCGCATCCACATTTACTCCAGCATTCCTTGATAAATTTCCTTATAGGGTGCCCTTTACAAGGATTCACCTTGGCGTTTGGTGACTCAGAATTTACGATCTTCACTCGTTCCCTTGAACAGATTTTGCAGTAGAATTTTGGAAGCACGGAGAGACAAGAATTGAGAAATTCTTCCTTAAGCAGGCCGTCTCTTGTATAAGCAAAGTCGCCTCCAGTTTCTGCTGCGCATGCACAAGGAGTCGGTTCTGCTAGGCAATCTCCAGAGCAGTCTGAGCAGCAATTGTCATCTCCTATTCTAGCAAGCGAAAGATTCACATATGCATTCTGGAATGTGATATTGCGTGGTATATAGTGAAAGGGAGGAGGAAGAATCCCATTGCCACCTTCATTGATTATGGGAATTCTCACATGTTCTTCACCTTTTGCTATGTCATTGACATCATGAGCTGGTCCCTTGGACTTGGCAATAACCAGCATATTACTGGAATTGCTCTGTTCTCCAGCAGTAGCACTAGAGGGGCAAATACCACCATGGATCATGCTATTATTAGGTGGCATACACGAGGAACCAGCTTGATTTGGCACTGAAGGCTTGGATAAAAAGTCCATGGCAGGAACTATTTGTAGCATTCCACTTTCTCTTGGATCCAATTCAATGATACAGTGGTTGTGTGCATCCTTGTATGCTGGAGGATTTTGAATGAAAAAAAATACATAAATTATAAGTAGTTAGAGGTTATTAGAGATTAAGATCCTAGGTTACCAAGGCAACGAAAACAATATTAATAGGGAAGCCACAACAAGATGATGCAATCTTAGAAGTTAAAACAGGACACCTCTGGAGCAATTGTAGCGAACATATTGGTATCACTAAAAGAGTTGTGACGTTGTTTTTATAAATTTAAAATTCACAACAGTACAGCTCCTACGTCAGTATGCCAAAGTTAAGCTTATAGGCTTGCACACAAGCCAAAGGTAGTAGACAAACTGGTAAACAGTGCACACCAAGATTAGTGATGCATTGAGATTTGAGAAAATAGCACTGAAATTAACAAGAGTTTCTACCACTCATGAAACTTATATGATGTATTCCCAAGAAGTCATAAATGACGTTTTAGTTTTTTTTAAACATAACAGGATGTGTGTCATATTTGGATGTTAAGGAGTGCACTGAAATGGTGAAAGTAAAAACAGAGCCCAAAAACAAAGAACAGGGAACGGTAAAACAGGATGTTTATTATGAAACTAACCCTACAAAAGGACTGAAACAAAAAGCAAACTAAAAAGCAATAAAACCAAGGCAAGATCTAAGCTAAAAACGGCCAGGAGGCCTGGAGTGCACTGTCAAAGTGCCTCGGCTCCAGCAACCACTTTTAAGTCTATGAGTTATAAATTTTATGACCGCTAATTTCTATCACACTACAAACTATATTATGAAATAAATTGATGGCGCATTTACTAATCATTTTTAGGATGAAAAAATTGGTACCATGACAATTACTAATAGTGAAAGTTTTGCATTCGGCAAACAGCCTATGTTTGGAAAGCATAAACAATATCTTTTTATATGTATAACAGAAATGCAAATAAAATGTTTTTGCTCAACAAATAAATCAATAGAAAGTGCGAGACATATTTGCTAAAACAGAAATTACCTCTCTGATGGCTGGAATCTTGAACTTGTGGGCACATAACTGCCAGTGGGGTCTCGAAAGTAGGAAGCTCTTGACCTTGGAGTGATAAAGCTGAACTATCTTCATCTGTCAATGTATCCTTGAGAACATTGATTTCCATGTTTGTTTCTTCAATCGGCAGTCGCAAAGAAGACAACTGCAATGCATTCCCAGTGGCACAAACAGTTTGAGGGCACAGCTTGCCTGCTTCTTGCTGCAGTGGAGCTTCAGCCAACTCGGGTTTCGAGAATGATGTTTTATCTTAAGCTTCTTTTTACAGTGATCCGAATCAAGATTCATCCTCTTGTTAGCTTGCTTTTGCTGTTCTTCCTGTACCAAAAGTGTAGAGTAAGGAGTTATAAGAGAAATGTTACCCCTCAATACATTATATTCTGGCTAAATGGTCAGAACAAAGCAGACTGTACTTTGAGATCTGGCTCGTCGAATATGGCATCGGTTAGAACCCGAAAGTCATCAGCTTCTATAAACTCCCAGTTGTGATCATACAACTCTAGTAGATTCATCAACACTGATGAAACAGTTTCTCTGTCAATTCCAATAGCACCCAGATATGTGACAGCAGCATCAAATCTTTCCTTGCAAACCTTTGAAGATGCCATCCTGCATACGATGGAAGAAATCAATATAGCACATCATACAGAAAATGACACCTCGAAGAACCAACTGATAAAAAGCATAAATACACAGAAAAAAGTTAAGCTAGCAGCCTAGCACCACAAACACATTACGAAGACATGCCATGCAGATAACGATATTATTGATACATTACGGAAAGCTGTGTAACTGCTAAGTGAATGAAATTTTGGCTGCCAGGGCCAGCAACGAGATTAGTATATTGCTTCTCAGAGCAGGATACTTGTCTCTGAAAATGTTGAATGGGACCGCTCTTTTTTTCCGTTTAGAAATCGAAATTTTGTGATATGACAGATTTAGTGTACCAACTGGAACTTCTCTGAATATTTACAGGTCATCTGCACAGTTTCCTCAATGAGATGCAGCGCATCAAAAGCTCGGACTGTACCGGATATATACTGACTTGTTAACACATAACACCCAATGCAGCATGCACGCAAGTCCAGTTCCTAACATGCAACAGACATGGCAAAGCGAATAATCTGATGCAGATCAACATACATTTTGTGCCTTTAGCGCTAAATGTATGCGGTATGCCCCTGAACTGGGGAGCATTTTGTGTGTACTAGTGTATCCGTTTACTGAATCTCTTATCACCGTTAGAGATGTTAATCGTGCACTAAAAATATCATCCAGAATTTGCAGAGCATCCAGTCGTATTATCATCACCAGAAAACGGCGAACCACATAATCAAGGAACGGAGAAAAAATCATCAAGAAAACCCCCGCATTCCGCATCGCCACAGAGACAACACACGCAAACCTCTTCAGTCTTCAGTACAAAAACCAGCGCGAGGGATTCGAAGCGGGGATTGGGACCTGGACAACCGAGCGTCGTCTCGAGGTTACCCAGCGGCGAAGCGCCTCCAAACTCTGAACCAAGAGAGGGCGTCAGAATCCGCAGAAAAGTAAAACATGGCAAAAACCCCATTCTGCAAAACAAGCTCCCACGCACCTCCTACGCCAACCGCCCAAGGAGACGAAGCCGAGGCGAGGGGAAGCGCCCGAGGCCTCCGCGGAAGACGGAGGCGCGGTCGCCGCCGGCCGAGAGATTGGTGTTTTGGAGCGGCGTTGCCGGCGTTGGGGTTTTTGGGATGGAGAAGACGCTGGTTGGTGGAGTATATAACTGGGGGTGGGTAGGGGGGTGGGGGGGAGCAGCAAAACAAGAGTAGTTTCGAAACAGAGCGTGGAAGTCCAGGCGACGAGAAGAGGGGAAGACGGGAAGAAGCGGGCGGTCTGCGGACGCGAAGGTACTGCACGCGAGCACATTTGCACCCCGGAACACAAAAAAACATTGAGAAAAAGTTCGGAAAATTCTGAATATTTTTTGTGATAAATTTTGACAAATGTTCTAAGTGCTTACAAAGTTTCGACGTGGAATCACATTCGTGGAAGCCGTGCCAAAGAGAACAAGATCGATGCTGATTTTGTCTTTTTTTTCGCCGTGACTTTCACGGATGTGATTTCATCATGAAACTATGCAAGCACATAGAACATTTGTCAAAGTTTGACACCAAAAATTCAGAATTTTTTAAACATTTTTTCATTATTTTTTGGTGTTACTGTTCATGGCGGCCGCATTTGAGCTCGCGAGTAGGAGACTTCCGGCGGTCTACCCCTCCATAGGGATTTTTTTTCTTTTAAGGAGTGCACGGATTATGCATCTCTATCAAAAGGGCTTAATTTCTCAAAACATTAACCGAGCCTAACTTTCAAAAGCGTGAGGTGCTAAAATATTTTAGGAGGCGTGTTAGCCGCCTCTCAATTTTGAGAAGTCGAGCCAACTACTCAGCAAAAGATTCCCTTCTCTCGCTCAGCCGCCTCCACATCGGAGCCGAAGGAAATATGCCCTAGAGGCAATAATAAAGTTGTTATTTATATTTTCTTATATCATGATAAATGTTTATTATTCATGCTAGAATTGTATTAACCGGAAACTTAGTACATGTGTGAATACATAGACAAAACAGAGTGTCCCTAGTATGCCTCTACTTGACTAGCTCGTTAATCAAAGATGGTTAACTTTCCTAACCATAGACATGTGTTGTCATTTGATAAACGGGATCACATGATTAGAGAATGATGTGATGGACAAGACCCATCCGTTAGCTTAGCATAAATGATCGTTTAGTTTTATTGCTATTGTTTTCTTCATGACTTATACATGTTCCTCCGACTATGAGATTATGCAACTCCCGAATACCGGAGGAACACTTTGTGTGCTATCAAACGTCACAACGTAACTGGGTGATTATAAAGATGCTCTACAGGTGTCTCCGATGATGTTTATTGAGTTGGCATAGATCGAGATTAGGATTTGTCACTCTGTGTATCGGAGAAGTATCTCTGGGCCCTCTCGGTAATGCACATCACTATAAGCCTTGTAAGCAATGTGACTAATGAGTTAGTTACGGGATGATGCATTACAAGACGAGTAAAGAGACTTGCCGGTAACGAGATTGAACTAGGTATGATGATACCGACGATCGAATCTCGGGCAAGTAACATACCAATGACAAAGGGAATGATGTATGTTGTTATGCGGTTTGGCCAATAAAGATCTTCGTAGAATATGTAGGAACCAATATGAGCATCCAGGTTCCGCTATTGGTTATTGACCGGAGATGTGTCTCGGTCATGTCTACATAGTTCTCGAACCCGTAGGGTCCGCACGCTTAACGTCCGATGACAATTTGTATTATGAGTTATGTGATTTGATGAACTGAAGTTTGTTCGGAGTCCCGGATGAGATCACAGATATGACGAGGAGTATCGAAATGGTCGAGAGGTAAAGATTCATATATTGGAAGGTTACATTCGGACACCGGAATGGTTCGGGTCGTATCAGATGAGTTTCGGAGCACCGGAGGGGTTACCGGAACCCCCCGGGGAAAGATATGGGCCTTATGGGCCATAGGAGGGAGGCTAACCAGCCCACAAGGGGCTGGTGCGCCTCCCACAAGGGAGGAGGCCAAATTGGACTTGGGAAGGTGGCGCCACCCCCCTTTCCTTTTCCTACTTCCTCTCCTTCCCCTTTTCCCCTCTGGTAGAAGGAAAAAAAGGTGGGGCCGAATCGTACTAAGACTGGAGTCCTAGTAGGACTCCCCTCTCCCTGGCGCGCCCCTTGTTGGCCGGCCTCCTCCTCCCCTCCTTTATATACGGGGGCAAGGGGGCACCCCAAAGACATACAAGTTTCTCTTAGACGTGTGCGGTGCCCCCTCCATAGTTACACACCTAGGTCATATCGTCTTAGTGCTTAGGTGAAGCCCTGCGCCGGTAACTTCATCATCATCGTCGCCACGCCGTTGTTCTGACGGAATCCACCCTCGACCTCAACTGGATCAAGAGTTCTAGGGACGTCACCGAGATGAACATGTGTTGATCGCGGAGGTGTCGTACGTTCGGTACTTGGATCAGTTGGATCGCGAAGACGTTTGACTACATCAACCGCGTTACTAAACGATTCTGCTTTCGGTCTACGAGGGTATGTGGGCACCGAATTACTAGTATACATTTTCCTGTTCTACGTTACTTTGCAATATTTGCTAGTAGATGCTTAATTGGTCGCAGGAACAGTGGAAATCTTAGTGCTCCTGATCTTGTCATTTTGCGCGATGATTTATTTCGTGATACAACTTTCAGCTTAGGCGCTATTATTGCTAAACGGTTAAGCCTGAACCGTACAAAAGGCCCCATCTTTGGAGGCATCTTTGCTTCACGCCCCGCTGAACACTTTGAGATACCTATTAGGCATTATGAGAAAGAGAAAAAGTTGTTGCCCCTTGTTTTTCTAGATTATAAGAGTATGGTAGCACATGATTTTATTGTTAAAAATAAGAAGAATATGCTTAAGTACAATTTGATATTCGGTAAAACTCACTGTGAGATTATTACCTTGCCTACACCCTCTTTGTTTAACATACTTTCATGCACATATCTCATATTGCGAGAGGACATTTATGCATACTGGAGGCTGACACAAGTCCCAGAGCCTGAGCCCAAGCCACCACTTGACCCTTATTGGCAGTCTGTTTATCAGTGGGATCCGGAGGAGATCGCCAACCAGTGGCACCCTGAGGACACTCCTCCATACACCAGAGAGAGTAGCTTTGATCCGTGGGCATATACCAACTTAGGCCAAAAGCCTAAGCTTGGGGGAGTACGTATTTCTCACCGACATTACATTCATGTTCACACACTCATGCCAGTTGTCGGTGCTCATACTTTTTCATTGTACTAGCCATGCTAGTTTATTTTCTTTTCTAAGTCTTTTTCTTATGTGTTTGAAAAACCTTAAGAAAAACCAAAAAAATTAGTTGTAGCTTTTAGCTAGTTTACTTTCCATGCCTGTAGTAGTAGTAATTAAAAAGAAAACCCAAAAATATTTCTCATTCTTCTTTTGTCTGTTGGGAGCTTTCCCGTGTAAATAGTTTTATTTCTGTTCTTCTCTTTGGGGGTCTAGAGGAGAAGACCATGATGAAAATGTTGAGTGGCTCTCATATGCATTATTATTGATTTAACCAAGAGCCCATATTACCTTGTCTTCTCCCTTGTATTAAATGCTTGCAGATTCCAGCTTAGTCCAATGCACGTGCACTATTATTATTATTATCCACACCGTTCACTCATGCGAGTGAAAGGCAATAATGACGATATATGATGGATTGATTGAGATGCGAGAAGCTGGTATGAACTCGACCTATCTTGTTTTTGTAAATATGATTAGTTCATCATTCCCGATTTAGCTTATTATGAATGGAACATGTTTGCAATGACAATTAGAGATTATAGTTGCTCATGCCTTGCTTAATTAGCTAGGAGTTTATAATGGTTTACCTTGCATGCCAACATGCTATTAAGATGGTTGTGATGTGGTATGATAGGGTGGTATCCTCCTTTGAACGATTCGAGTGGCTTGACTTGGCACATGTTCACACATGTAGTTGAAACAAAATCAACATAGCATCCACGATATTTATGTTCATGGTGATTTATATCCTACTCATGCTTGCACTCGGTGTTGATTAATTTTAATGCATGTTCATGACTGTTGTCGCTCTCTAGTTGGTCTCTTCCCAGTCTCTTTCTAGCCTTCACTTGTACTAAGCGGGAATACTGCTTGTGCATCCACTTCCATAAACCCCAAATTTATTCCATACGAGTCCACCATACCTTCCTATATGCGGTATTTACCTGCCGTTCCAAGTAAATTTGTATGTGCCAAACTCTAAACCTTCAAATGAAATTCTGTTTTGTATGCTCGAATAGCTCATGTATCAACTAGGGTTGTCTATATCTTCCATGCTAGGTGGGTTATTCTCACGAGGAGTGGACTCCGCTCCTCATTCACGAGAAAATGGCTGGTAACCGGGATGCCCAGTCCCATGCTCAAATCAAAATAATTGCAAACAAAACTCCCCTAGGATTATTGTTAGTTTGAGGCACCCGTTGTTTCGGACAAGCCATGGATTGATGTTTGTTGGTGGTGGGGGAGTATAAACTTTACCATTCTGTTTGGGAACCGCCTATAATGTGTGTAGCATGGAAGATATCGAGATCTCTTGGTTGTTATGTTGACAATCAAAGTATACCACTCAAAATATTATTTATCTCTATTTCAAAACTCGAGCTCTGGCACCTCTGCAAATCCCAGCTTCCCTCTGTGAAGGGCCTATCTGTTTACTTTTATGTTGAGTCATCATCCTCTTATTAAAAAGCACCAGTTGGAGAGCACCGATCTCATTCGCATGCATTGCTATTAATTTATATTGAGTATGACTAGATCTCTTTTACCATGAATTACAATGTCTAGTCAGTCCTTGATCTTCAGGGGTGCTTTGCATTTATGTTTTTGTAGGACCTTGAGAACAGGTGTCTAGAGGGGGGGGGTGATTAGACACTAAGTACCAAAGTTGCAGTTTTTAACCCTTTTTAAGTTTAAGTGGAGTTTAGGCACAAGTTTAACATTCACAACACATAGCAAGCAAGCATGCAATGAGTATATGAGCAGCGGAAAATAAAGCATGCAACTTGCAAGAATGTAAAGGGAAGGGTTTTTGAGGATTCAAACGCAATTGGAGACACGAATGTTTTTGGCGTGGTTCCCATAGGTGGTGCTATCATACATCCACGTTGATGGGGACTTCAACCCACGAAGGGTAACGGTTGCGCGAGTCCACGGAGGGCTCCACCCAAGAAGGGTCCATGAAGAAGCAACCTTGTCTATCCCACCATGGCCGTCGCCCACGAAGGACTTGCCTCACTAGCGGTAGATCTTCACGAAGTAGGCGATCTCCTTGCCCTTACAAACTCCTTTGTTCAACTCCACAATCTTTGTCGGAGGCTCCCAAGTGACACCTAGCCAATCTAGGAGACACCACTCTCCAAGAAGTAACAAATGGTGCGTTGATGATGAACTCCTTGCTCTTGTGCTTCAAATGATAGTCTTCCCAACACTCAACTCTCTCTCATAGGATTTGGATCTGGTGGAAAGAAGATTTGAGTGGAAAGCAACTTGGGGAAGGCTAGAGATCAAGATTCATATGGTAGGAATGGAATATCTTGGCCTCAACACATGAGTAGGTAGTTCTCTCTCAGAAATAGGATGCTGGAAGTGTAGGTTTAGTCTGATGGCTCTCTCCACGAATGAAGAGGAGGTGGAGGGGTATATATAGCCTCCACACAAAATATAACCGTTACACACAATTTACCAAACTCGGTGGGACCGAATCAACAAACTCGGTCAGACCGATTTAGCAAATTTAGTGACCGTTAGGATTTTTGGTGGAACCGAAATGCAACTCGGTAGGACCGATTCGGTGAGGGTTAGGGCATAACGTAATCTCGGTAAGACCGATTATACAAACTCGGTGGGACCGATTTTGGTAACTAGCTAACCAGAGAGTTGGTCAGGCAAACTCGGTGGGACCGATTACTCAAACTCGGTGGGACCGATTTTGGTAATAAGTTAACCAGATAGTTTGCATTGTAATCTCGGTAGTGCCGATTGCTCAAACTCGGTGAGACCGATTTTGATAATGGACATACACAGAGAGATTACAATCCCATCTCAGTGAGACCGAGATCCCTATTGATAAGTCCGATTTGCCTAGGGTTTGTGGCAGTGGCTAAGACATCCAAACTCGGTGGCGCCGGATAGGAAGAATTGGTATGGCCGGTTTTGGCTTTGGGTTTAGGTCATTTGTGGATTTGAGAAAGTAGCTGAGGGTTTTGGAGCATATCACTAAGCACATGAAGCAAGAGGCTCATTAAGCAACACCTCATCCCACCTTGATAGTATTGGCTTTTCCTATAGACTCAATGTGATCTTGGATCACTAAAATGAGAAATGAAGAGTCTTGAGCTTGAAGCTTGAGCCAATCCTTTGTCCTTAACATCTTGAGGGAGTTCCCACATCCTTTAGTCCATGCCACTCCACTGTTGAACTTTGTCTGAAATATACTAGATAAAGGTGTTAGTCCAACAAGAGATATGTTGACATTAATTACCAAAACCACCTAGGGAGCACTTGTGCTTTCAATCTCCCCCTTTTTGGTAATTGATGGCAACATACATCAAAGCTTTAGATAAAGGTATAGAGAATATCAAGTAAAGCTTTTGAAAGACATGTAACAAGCATAGGCTCCCCCTACATATATGCAATCATGTGAATATGAAATATAGAAGCATGTGAGAGCATAACCATGATGGAGCAGGCAATGTGTTACATGTATCTTGGCCATATGCATCAGAGCAAAAAATATATTAAAGGAAATACCTTCATGCCCATGAGTCCTTCTTGCAAACAGTATGTACATCAACAAGAATTCCTCATACACATGATTGTGATGCATATACTTACGTTGTAGTCTTGAGTAGGCTTAGGATGGAATGAACTTGTGTAAACACGGTTAGATAACACAGATACATATACTAGCCAGAGCAAACAGAAGAAACCACAAGAATACCAAGACTGGGATGACATGTAGAGAGTGAGTACTAAGTACCACGTTGGATTAGACATGTCCCCAAGAGTAAAGATATGCAAAGAATTTAAATGATTTCTATCCCTTAGATGTCTTGCTCCCCCTAAATCTAGCATGGGATACTGGGAGAAGATAGGGAACAGAAAATCAGAGCTGAAAGACATAAATGAACAGAGCTAATGCAAACTAATGCAAGTAAGCACATATGAACATGTCTTTCCCCTCAAGAAGACATGTGGCATCTCTCCTCTTGAACATCAAGCATCTGGGATCCTTGAGAAATACTTTCTACTAGTATTCTCTCCCCCTGGAGATCTCTCTCCCCTGAGAAGGTGATACTCTCTCTAAAATGATAAGCTTTGATGTGATCTCTCTCTCCCCCTTTGACATCAATTTCCAAGAAGGGTTTGAGAAAGATGTGATCTCTCTCTCTACCTCTGGAATTTGTCGTGAATGGGTTTGATCCTTGAGTCACAACATAAAGCACTTGATAAAAAATGTGTTGCGTGTTAGAGGACAAGATTCATTGAGTGGAGCTGGATCAGAAAGAATCAGAGAATAAGTGGCAAACTATTTTTCCTGTGGTGAAATCGGTGGCACCGAGTTGTATGCTTCGGTGGTACCGAAAGAATTCGGTTGGACCGAAAATAACTAATCGGTGGAACTGAGTTCATCGCAGAGAAAACACTTGTCACCTCAGCTCACTAGACTAGTAAGATCTCACAAAGATTTGCAAGGAATTAACTAAATGATATGCAATGAATTGATGCATAAAATGCAGAGAAAACAAAAAGAAAAGAAAGAAATCTAGATGAAGTTTTTTTTGTAAGTAAGGGGAAACAAATATGCATGAGACAAATGCAAAAACACAAAGACGAACACAAGAGAACTTTATCTAGAGATGGTCGGCGACAAAGTCACCTATGTTAGAGTATATTGACTTAGGAGTCAAGTGAGATCACTTGATCATAGGTCATACTCATCGTTTATGCTCAAAATGGGGTTACCATTTTTCGTTTAAGCATCTTGATGTATCCACATCTTGTCGAGTTGCTTTAGCTCATGACTCGGAGTAAAGCTTCTCTAAGATGGAATAACATACCTTGGTTGGTGGTGTTGATCATGTAGTTGAACTTGTGTGGGTTGCTCAAGGTTGATGTAGCTCATCAAGAGTTGGGAGCACCACTTGAAATTTGAGTCCATCTACCTACATGGGTTAGTTCTTGCAAGGAAGAGCACTTGTGTATCCAAAAATGACAATCATGACGCTTAACATAGAATTTGTTAAAGGATATGTTTGAATGGTTTCGTGCTTCCTTGTCTTCAACCACCATAGTGTAGAGACTTGGTGATGTAGAGATTGCTCACGATATGAGTAGGCTACAATCTCATGGAATTTGATTTAACCAAGTACCTACATTGGTTAGATAACATGCAAGATGCAAATATATCCAAGACATAAGATTTTCATCATAAGAGAAACATCAAGGATTAGTCATAAGCTCATGTCTTGCATGTATCCAATGGAGTTTTTACTCCAAGTTTGAAGCATCTATGATGTTCAAATCTCCTCTCAACCTGCAAAACACTTTCTCATCAAGAGGTTTAGTGAATATATCAGCTAATTGTTTTTCGGTGCGAACATGCTTAAGATCAATGTCACCCTTAGCAACATGATCTTGAATGAAATGACGTCGAACTTCAATATGCTTAGTTCGAGAATGTTGCACAGGATTATGACCAATTTTGATAGCACTTTCATTGTCACAAAGCAATGGAACATGTCTCACATATATCCCATAATCTTTAAGAGTTTGGGTCATCCAAAGTAATTGAGCACAACATGAACCAGCGGCAATGTATTCTGCTTCGGCGGTGGATAAGGATACCGAGTTTTGTTTCTTGGAGGACCAAGACACAAGAGATCTACCAAGAAATTGACAAGTACCCGAAGTGGACTTTCTATCAACCTTGTCTCCAGCATAGTCTGAGTCAGAGTAGCCAACAAGATCGAAAGAGGCCCTCTTAGGATACCAAATGCCAAAATTTGGTGTATGTATTAAGTATCGCACTATCCTTTTCACAGCCTTAAGATGACATTCTTTAGGAGCGGCTTGATATCTTGCACACATGCACACACTTAGCATAATATCGGGACGTGAAGCACATAGGTATAACAATGAACCAATCATAGAGCAATAAACCTTTTGATCAACCGGTTCACCATCCTTGGTCAAATCAAGATGTCCACTAGTAGGCATGGGTGTAGACATACCTTTGCATTCTTGCATATTGAACTTCTTGAATAAATCCTTAGTGTACTTCGTTTGAGAGACAAAAGTACCTTCCTTAGTTTGCTTGATTTGCAACCCAAGAAAGAATTTGAGTTCACTCATCATTGACATCTCAAACTTCTCCGACATTAGCTTTCCAAACTTCTCACTAAAATGAGGGTTAGTTGATCCAAATATGATATCATCAACATAAATTTGGAAAACAAATAATTCTCCATTAACCCTATTAGTGAAAAGAGTAGAATCAATTTTCCCAATTGCAAATCCTTTTCCAAGAAGAAACTTCATTAAGCATTTGTACCAAGCTCTAGGAGCTTGTTTAAGACCATAAAGAGCTTTGTGAAGTTTGTAAACATGATTTGGTTTCTTAGGATTGACAAAGCCGGGAGGTTGTTTAACATAAACTTCCTCCTCTATTTCTCCATTTAGAAAAGCACTTTTAATGTCCATTTGGTACAATGTGATATCATGGTGATTAGCATAGGCAAGTAAGATGCGAATAGACTCAAGTCTAGCAACGGGAGCATAAGTCTCACCATAGTCCATACCTTCAACTTGTGTGTAGCCTTGGGCGATGAGACGTGCTTTGTTGCGAACAACTTGTCCATCTTCATATTGCTTGTTGTGAAACACCCATTTGGGTACCGATGATGTTGTGGTTGTTGTCGGGCTTCTCAACCAATGTCCAAACTTGGTTTCTCTCAAAGTTGTGTAGCTCTTTATGCATAGCGTTTATCCAATCCAGATCTTCCAATGCTTCTTCAACCTTCATAGGTTCAATGCTAGAGTTGAAAGAATAGTTTTCACAAAAGTTAGCTAAACGAGTTTTAGAGCGAGTGATTCTCCCGGTTTGAATATCATTGTAGATTTGCTCGACGGGATGGTCTTTAGCAATTCTTGCTCGAACTCGTGAAAGCTTTTGCTTGGATCTTGGTTGAACTTCTTCTTCATCTTCTTCTTCTTCTTGATCTTCTTCATTGTTGGCATTGTCGTTCTCTTGTCGTGGTGGAGAAGGAGGTTGTTGACGTTCTTGATGCACTTCCTCGTTTTCTTCATCTTGGTGTGTCCCACTTGTGGATGCTTCCGTTTCAACTCTTGGTTCACCTTGTCGTGATGTAGAAGCTTCCACTTGGACAGACGAGGTACTCTCCTTCACCTCTGTTGGACGGACCTTGCCAATAGACAAGTCTTGGATTGCTTCTGAAGGATCTTTGTCTCCTACATCAATTGGCAATTGCTCTACTTGTGAGCCGTTAGATTCATCAAACTTCACATCTACCGTCTCTTCAACCTTTCAGGTGAAATTGTTGTAGACACGGTAAGTCTGAGAGTTTGAGCCATAACCTAGTAGGAAACCTTCATGAGACTTAGGAGCAAATTTAGAACGACGATGCTTATCTAGAATGTAGCACTTTGAGCCGAATACTCGAAAGTATCCAACCTGGGGTTTGTTACCGGTGAGGAGCTCGTATGCCGTCTTGCCGAGTAGCTTGTGAAGATACAAGCGATTTGTTGCATGACAAGCTGTCTCAACCGCTTCTGCCCAAAAGTGCTTCGGCGTCTTGTACTCATCAAGCATCGTTCTCGCCATTTCTATGAGCGTCCGGTTCTTCCTTTCAACAACTCCATTTTGTTGAGGTGTGTACGTAGCCGAGAACTCGTGTGAAATCCCTTCTTCATCAAGAAAGGTGTCCACATTTGTGTTCTTGAACTCCGTTCCGTTGTCGCTGCGAACCTTCTTGATCTTCACTTCAAATTGATTTTGGGCCTTCCTGGCGAAGTTCTTGATGATCTTTTGGACCTGCGATTTATCATCGAGAAAGAACACCCACGTAAATCTTGAAAAATCATCAACTATAACTAGACCAAAAGAATTTCCACCGAGACTCTTGTAAGAGTTGGGACCAAAGAGATCCATGTGAAGTAGCTCAAGTGGCCTCCTTGTGGTCATGATGTTCTTCACGGGATGCCTTCCTCCAACCTGTTTACCTGCTTGACAAGCACTGCAAAGTCTGTCCTTATCAAATATGACATCATTAACACCAAGGATATGATTCCCTTTAATAAGCTTGTCAAGGTTTCGCATACCAACATGACCTAATCGTCTATGCCATAACCAACCTTTTGAGGATTTAGCAATGAAGCAAGTTTTAGGTTGGGCCTTTTTAGTGAAATCAACAATGTAAAGATCACCTCTATGTATGTCGGTAAAGACCATTTTATGATTGTCTCTTCGAAACACTTGGCAATCAAATTCAGTAAATAAGACATTGAAACCAAAGTCAGCAAGTCTAGATACTGAAAGTAAGTTGTATCCAAGAGATTCAACGAGCATGACATTTTGTATGGAGCTGTCATGTGAGATGGCCACCTTACCGAGGCCAACCACCTTACCCTTTGAGTTGTCACCGAAAGTGACATACTTTCGAGGACTATCATTATCAACAAGCTCACGAAACATGTCTTTATCTCCGGTCATGTGATCGGTACATCCACTGTCAAGGACCCATTCCTTTCCTCCTGACATATATCCCTGAAGATTTGCCATAAGACCAAAATGTCTCATTGCATCATCAAGATCGAAGTCACTATCATCATCCTCATCATAGTATCCATGTTCAACTTCGTCATGTGGTGGATCAAATCCTAGAGAGGGTGATTCGTTAGATTGAGTTTGACAATGGTCTTGTCTATGAATTTTTATAGCTTCCGAAATAATATCACTAATAATACCAACATTTCCTTTGGCACGCAGAGGCTCGTAAGCTCAAATAGACGATCACCAAACATAGGATCACTAGTATTCATCTTACTCAAGGCAATAGACTTATGAAGAATTTCATCAAGATTTTTCAAAGAATAATCAGGAAATCGTTCCTCAAGAAATTTCCATATAGTGTAGGCACACTCAAGAGTAGGCAGTTTTATAATCAAGTTTCTAGGCAAGCCTCTAGTGATAAGATTAACAGTTCGAACATTCCTAATCATGTCAATAGACTCATCAAGGGTAGGATGCATAGGATCAACACAAGGTGCACAGGGATTAGCAATGTACTTGTTCAAATGATATTGATTGAAAATTACAAGCATCTCATTTTCCACTCATGAAAATACTCTCCATCAAATATAGGCACTCTATGTCTAAGACTCCCCAAAGTAGACTCATCCATCTTCCTCCAATGGTGATTAAACCAAGGCAATGGAGACCAATGCTCTGATACCACTTGTAGGACCTTGAGAAGAGGTGTCTAGAGGGGGGGGGGGTGATTAGACACTAAGTACCAAAGTTGCAGTTTTTAACCCTTTTTAAGTTTAAGTGGAGTTTAGGCACAAGTTTAACATACACAACACATAGAAAGCAAGCATGCAACGAGTATATGAGCAGCGGAAAATAAAGCATGCAACTTGCAAGAATGTAAAGGGAAGGGTTTTGGAGGATTCAAACGCAATTGGAGACACGGATGTTTTTGGCATGGTTCCGATAGGTGGTGCTATCGTACATCCACGTTGATGGAGACTTCAACCCACGAAGGGTAACGGTTGCGCGAGTCCATGGAGGGCTCCACCCAAGAAGGGTCCACGAAGAAGCAACCTTGTCTATCCCACCATGGCCGTCGCCCACGAAGGACTTGCCTCACTAGCGGTAGATCTTCACGAAGTAGGCGATCTCCTTGCCCTTACAAACTCCTTGGCTCAACTCCACAATCTTTGTCGGAGGCTCCCAAGTGACACCTAGCCAATCTAGGAGACACCACTCTCCAAGAAGTAACAAATGGTGCGTTGATGATGAACTCCTTGCTCTTGTGCTTCAAATGATAGTCTCCCCAACACTCAACTCTCTCTCATAGGATTTGGATCTGGTGGAAAGAAGATTTGAGTGGAAAGCAACTTGGGGAAGGCTAGAGATCAAGATTCATATGGTAGGAATGGAATATCTTGGCCTCAACACATGAGTAGGTAGTTCTCTCTCAGAAATAGGATGCTGGAAGTGTAGGTTTAGTCTGATGGCTCTCTCCACGAATGAAGAGGAGGTGGAGGGGTATATATAGCCTCCACACAAAATCTAACCGTTACACACAATTTACCAAACTCGGTGGGACCGAATCAACAAACTCGGTCAGACCGATTTAGCAAATTTAGGGACCGTTAGGATTTTCGGTGGAACCGAAATGCAACTCGGTAGGACCGATTCGGTGAGGGTTAGGGCATAACGTAATCTCAGTAAGACCGATTACACAAACTCGGTGGGACCGATTTTGGTAACTAGCTAACCAGAGAGTTGGTCAGGCAAACTCGGTGGGACCGATTACTCAAACTCGGTGGGACCGATTTTGGTAATAAGTTAACCAGAGAGTTTGCATTGTAATCTCAGTAGTACCGATTGCTCAAACTTGGTGAGACCGATTTTGATAATGGACATACACAGAGAGATTACAATCCCATCTCGGTGAGACCGAGATCCCTATCAGTAAGACTGATTTGCCTAGGGTTTGTGGCAGTGGCTAAGACATCCAAACTCGGTGGCGCCGGATAGGAAGAATCGGTATGGCCGGTTTTGGCTTTGGGTTTAGGTCATTTGTGGATGTGAGAAAGTAGCTGAGGGTTTTGGAGCATATCACTAAGCACATGAAGCAAGAGGCTCATTAAGCAACACCTCATCCCTCCTTGATAGTATTGGCTTTTCCTATAGACTCAATGTGATCTTGGATCACTAAAATGAGAAATGAAGAGTCTTGAGCTTGAAGCTTGAGCCAATCCTTTGTCCTTAACATCTTGAGGGAGTTCCCACATCCTTTAGTCCATGCCACTCCAATGTTGAACTTTGTCTGAAATATACTAGATGAAGGTGTTAGTCCAACAAGAGATATGTTGACATTAATTACCAAAACCACCTAGGGAGCACTTGTGCTTTCTGTTTTGCGGTATCAGAAAGGGCTAGCGAGATACCATCTTGTTATATCATGTTATGATTGTTTTGAGAAAGTGTTGTCATCTGAGATTTATTATTATTGCTCGCTAGTTGATTATGCCATTGATATGAGTAAATATGAGACCTAAATGTTATTGTGAATATGGTTAGTTCATAATCTTTGCAGAAACTTGAATGTTGGCTTTACATATTTGCAGCAACAAGATCAAACAGAGTTTGTAAAAGTTTTTCTTTATCACTTTCAGTTTGTCAACTGAATTTATTGAGGACAAGCAAATGTTTAAGCTTGTGGGAGTTGATACGTCTCCAACGTATCTACTTTTCCAAACACTTTTGCCCTTGTTTTGGACTCTAACTTGCATGATTTGACTGGAACTGACCCGGACTGACGCTGTTGAAGAAAATATGCCCTAGAGGCAATAATAAAGTTATTATTTATTTCCTTATATCATGATAAATGTTTATTATTCATGCTAGAATTGTATTAATCGGAAACTTAGTACATGTGTGAATACATAGACAAAAAGAGTGTCACTAGTATGCCTCTACTTGACTATCTCGTTAAGCAAAGATAGTTAAGTTTCCTAGCCATGGACAAGAGTTGTCATTTAATGAACGGGATCACATCATTAGAGAATGATGTGATTGACTTGACCCATCCATTAGCTTAGCACGATGATCGTTTAGTTTGTTGCTATTGCTTTCTTCATAACTTATACATGTGTTGGAAATATGCCCTAGAGGCAATAATAAAATGATTATTATTATATTTCCTTGTTCATGATAATTGTCTGTTATTCATGCTATAATTGTGTTATCCGGAAATCGTAATACATGTGTGAATACATAGACCACAACATGTCCCTAGTGAGCCTCTAGTTGACTAGCTCGTTGATCAACAAATAGTCATGGTTTCCTGACTATGGAAATTGGATGTCATTGATAACGGGATCACATCATTAGGAGAATGATGTGATGGACAAGACCCAATCCTAAGCATAGCACAAGATCATGTAGTTCGTTTGCTAGAGCTTTTCCAATGTTAGGTATCATTTCCTTAGACCATGAGATCGTGTAACTCCCGGATGCCGTAGGGGTGCTTTGGGTGTACCAAACGTCACAACGTAACTGGGTGACTATAAAGGTATACTACAGGTATCCCCGAAAGTATCTGTTGGGTTGACACGGATCGAGACTGGGATTTGTCACTCCGTATGACGGAGAGGTATCTCTGGGCCCACTCGGTAATGCATCATCATAATGAGCTCAATGTGACCAAGTGTTTGGTCACGGGATCATGCATTACGGTACGAGTAAAGTGACTTGCCGGTAATGAGATTGAACGAGGTATTGGGATACCGACGATCGAATCTCGGGCAAGTAACGTACCGATTGACAAAGGGAATTGTATACGGGATTACTTGAATCCTCGACATCGTGGTTCATCCGATGAGAGCATTGTGGAGCATGTGGGAGCCAATATGGGTATCTAGGTCCCGCTGTTGGTTATTGACCGGAGAGTCGTCTCGGTCATGTCTGCGTGTCTCCCGAACCCGTAGGGTCTACAAACTAGAGGTTCGGTGACACTAGGGTTGTAGAGATATTAGTATGCGGTAACCCGAAGGTTGTTCGGAGTCCCGGATGAGATCCCATACGTCACGAGGAGTTCCGGAATGGTCCGGAGGTGAAGAATTATATATAGGAAGTCCAGTTTCGACCATCGGGAAAGTTTCGGGGGTCACCGGTATTGTACCGGGACCACCGGAAGGGTCTCGGGGGTCCACCGGGTGGGGCCACCTATCCTGGAGGGCCCCTTGGGATGAAGTGGGGGGGGGGGAACCACCCCCTGGTGGGCTGGTGCGCTCCCTTTGGGCCTCCCCCTGCGCCTAGGGTTGGAAACCCTAGGGGTGGGGGGCGCCCCACTTGGCTTGGGGGGCAAGCCACCCCTTGGCCGCCCCCCTTGAGATCCAATCTCTAGGGGGCCGGCGCCCCCCCAGGGCCCCTATATAAAGAGGGGGGAGGGAGGGCTGCGCACCCCTGCTCCTGGTGCCTCCCTCTCCCTCTGCAACACCTCTCCCTCTCGTAGAGCTTGGCGAAGCCCTGCCGAGATCGCCGCTACTTCCACCACCACGCCGTCGTGCTGCTGGATCTCCAACAACCTCCCCTTCCCCCTTGCTGGATCAAGAAGTAGGAGACATCTTCCCAACTGTACGTGTGTTGAACGCGGAGGTGCTATCCGTTCAGCACTAGGATCTTCGGTGATTTGGATCACGACAAGTACGACTCCCTCAACCCCGTTCTCTTGAACGCTTCCGCACCCGATCTACAAGGGTATGTAGATGCACTCCTCTCTCTCGTTGCTAGATGACTGCATAGATTGATCTTGGTGAAGTGTAGAAATTTTTTATTTTCTGCAACATTCCCCAATAGTGGCATCATGAGCTAGGTCTATGCGTATTTGTCTTTGCACGAGTAGAACACAAATTTGTTGTGGGCGTAGATGTTGTCAATTTCTTGCCACTACTAGTCTTATCTTGTTTAGGCGGCATCGTGGGATGAAGCGGCCCGGACCGACCTTACACGTACGCTTACGTGAGACAGGTTCCACCGACTGACATGCACTAGTTGCATAAGGTGGCTAGCGGGTGTCTGTCTCTCCCACTTTAGTCGGATCGGATTCGATGAAAAGGGTCCTTATGAAGGGTAAATAGAAATTGGCATATCACGTTGTGGCTTTTACGTAGGTAAGAAACGTTCTTGCTAGAACCCTATTGCAGCCACGTAAAAAACATGCAACAACAATTAGAGGACGTCTAACTTGTTTTTGCAGCATTTGCCTTGTGATGTGATATGGCCAAAAGGTTGTGATGAATGATATATATGTGATGTATGAGATCATGTTCTTGTAATAGGAATCACGACTTGCATGTCGATGAGTATGACAACCGGCAGGAGCCATAGGAGTTGTTTTAATTATTGTATGACCTGCGTGTCAATGAATAAACGCCATGTAATTTCTTTACTCTATTGCTAAACCGTTAGCCATAGTAGTAGAAGTAATAGTTGGCGAACAACTTCATGGAGACACAATGATGGAGATCATGATGATGTAGATCATGGTGTCTTGCCGGTGACGAAGATGATCATGGCGCCTCGAAGATGGAGATCAAAGGAGAAATATGATATTGGACATATGATGTCACTATTTGATTGCATGTGATGTTTATCATGTTTTTGCATCTTATTTGCTTAGAACGACAGTAGTAAATAAGATGATCCCTCATAATAATTTCAAGAAAGTGTTCCTCCAGCTGTGCACCGTTGCGAAAGTTCGTTGTTTCGAAGCACCACGTGATGATTGGGTGTGATAGATCCTAACGTTCACATACAACAGGTGTAAGACAGATTTACATGCAAAACACCTAGGTTGACTTGACGAGCCTAGCATGTACAGACATGGCCTCAGAACACAAGAGACCGAAAGGTCGAACATGAGTCGTATGGAAGATACGATCAACATGGAGATGTTCACCGATGATGACTAGTCCGTCTCACGTGATGATCGGACACGGTCTAGTTGAGTCGGATCATGTATCACTTAGATGACTAGAGGGATGTCTAATCTGAGTAGGAGTTCATTAAATAATTTGATTAGATGAACTTAATTATCATGAACTTAGTCTAAAAACCTTTGCCAAATGTCTTGTAGATCAAATGGCCAACGCTCATGTGAACCTCAACTTCAATGCATTCCTACAGAAAACCAAGCTGAAAGATGATGGCAGCAACTATATGGACTGGGTCCGGAACCTGAGGATCATCCTCATAGCTGCCAAGAAAGCATATGTCTTAGAAGGACCGCTAGGTGACGCACCCATCCCAGAGAACCAAGACTTTATGAACGCTTGGCAGTCATGTGCTGATGATTACTCCCTCGTTCAGTGCGGCATGCTTTACAACTTAGAACCGGGGCTCCAAAAGTGTTTTGAGCAACACGGAGCATATGAGATGTTCGAAGAGCTGAAAATGGTTTTCCAAGCTCATGCCCGGGTCGAGAGATATGAAGTCTTCGACAAGTTCTACAGTTGTAAGATGGAGGAAAATAGTTCTGTCAGTGAGCACATACTCAAAATGTCTGAGTTGCACAACCGCCTGTCCCAGCTAGACATTAACCTCCCGGACGAGGCGGTCATTGACAGAATCCTTCAGTTGCTCCCACCTAGCTACAAGAGCTTTGTGATGAACTTCAATATGCAGGGGATGGTGAAAACTATTCCTGAAGTATTTTCAATGCTGAAATCAGCGGACGTGGAAATCAAAAAGGAACATCAAGTGTTGATGGTCAATAAAACCACTAAGTTCAAGAAAGGCAAGGGTAAGAAGAACTTCAAGAAGGACGGCAAGGGAGTTGCCGCGCCCGGTAAGCCAGTTGCCGGGAAGAAGCCAAAGAATGGACCCAAGCCTAAGACCGAGTGCTTTTATTGCAAGGGAAGCGGACACTGGAAGCGGAACTGCCCCAAATACTTAGCGGACAAGAAGGCCGGCAACACTAAAGGTATATGTGATATACATGTAATTGATGTGTACCTTACCAGTACTCGTAGTAGCTCCTGGGTATTTGATACCGTTGCGGTTGCTCATATTTGTAACTCAAAACAGGAGCTGCAAAATAAGCGGAGACTGGCGAAGGACGAGGTGACGATGCGCGTCGGGAATGGTTCCAAGGTCGATGTGATCACCGTCGGCACGCTACCTCTACATTTACCTACGGGATTAGTTTTAAACCTCAATAATTGTTATTTAGTGCCAGCTTTGAGCATGAACATTGTATCTGGATCTTGTTTAATACGAGATGGCTACTCATTTAAATCCGAGAATAATGGTTGTTCTATTTATATGAGAGATATGTTTTATGGTCATGCCCCGCTGGTCAATGGTTTATTCTTAATGAATCTCGAACGTGATGTTACACATATTCATAATGTGAATACCAAAAGATGTAAATTTGATAACGATAGTCCAACATACTTGTGGCACTGCCGCCTTGGTCACATTGGTGTCAAGCACATGAAGAAGCTCCATGCTGATGGACTTTTAGAGTCTCTCGATTACGAATCTTTTGACACATGCGAACCATGCCTCATGGGCAAAATGACCAAGACTCCGTTCTCCGGAACAATGGAGCGAGCAACCAACTTATTGGAAATCATACATACTGATGTTTGCGGTCCAATGAGCGTTGAGGCTCGCGGAGGCTATCGTTATGTTCTCACTCTCACTGACGACTTGAGTAGATATGGGTATGTCTACTTGATGAAACACAAGTCTGAGACCTTTGAATAGTTCAAGGAATTTCAGAATGAGGTAGAGAGTCAAGGTGACCAAAAGATAAAGTTCTTACGATCAGATTGTGGGGGAGAATATTTAAGTCACGAATTTGGTACGCACTTAAGGAAATGTGGAATCGTTTCACAACTCACGCCGCCTGGAACACCTCAGCGTAACGGTGTGTCCGAACGTCGTAATCGCACTTTAATGGATATGGTGCGGTCTATGATGTCTCTTACCGAATTACCGCTATCATTTTGGGGATACGTCTAGAAATAGCTAATTCACTTTAAATAGGGCACCGTCTAAATCCGTTCAGACGACACCATATGAATTATGGTTTGGAAAGAAACCTAAGCTGTCGTTTCTAAAAGTTTGGGGATGCGATGCTCATGTCAAGAAACTCCAACCTGAAAAGCTCAAACCCAAGTCGAAAAAATGCGTCTTCATAGGATACCCAAAGGAAACCATTGGATATACCTTCTACCTCAAATCCGAAGGCAAGATCTTTGTTGCCAAGAACGGGTCCTTTCTGGAGAAAGAGTTTCTCTCGAAAGAAGTAAGTGGGAGGAAAGTGGAACTTGATGAAGTACTACCTCTTGCACCGGAAAGTAGCGTAGCTTACGAAGATGTTCCTGTGGTGCCTGCACCGACTAGAGAGGAAGTTAATGATGATGATCAAGGTACTTCGGATCAAGTTACTATTGAACTTCGTAGGTCCACAAGGACACGTTCCACACCAGAGTGCTATGGCAACCCTGTCCTGGAAATCATGTTGTTAGAGAACGGTGAACCTTCGAACTATGAAGAAGCGATGGCGGGCCTAGATTCCAACAAATGGCTTGAAGCCATGCAATCCGAGATAGGATCCATGTATGAAAACAAAGTATGGACTTTGACAGACTTGCCCGATGATCGGCGAGCAATAGAAAACAAATGGATCTTTAAGAAGAAGACGGACGCAGATGGTAATGTTACCATCTATAAAGCTCGACTTGTCGCTAAAGGTTATCGACAAGTTCAAGGGGTTGACTACGATGAGACTTTCTCTCCCGTAGCGAAGCTGAAGTCCGTCCGAATCATGTTAGCAATTGCCACATACTATGATTATGAGATATGGCAAATGGACGTCAAAACAACATTCCTTAACGGCTATCTTAAGGAAGAACTGTATATGATGCAGCCGGAAGGTTTTGTCGATCCTGAGAATGCTAACAAGGTATGCAAACTGCAGCGATCCATTTATGGGCTGGTGCAAGCATCTCGGAGTTGGAACATTCGCTTTGATGAGATGATCAAAGCGTTTGGGTTTATGCAGACTTATGGAGAAGTTTGCGTTTACAAGAAAGTGAGTGGGAGCTTTGTAGCATTTCTCATATTATATGTAGATGACATACTTTTGATGGGAAATGATATATAACTTTTGGACAACATTAAGGCCTACTTAAATAAGTGTTTTTCAATGAAGGACCTTGGAGAAGCTGCTTACATATTAGGCATCAATATCTATAGGGATAGATCAAGACGCCTCATAGGTCTTTCACAAAGCACATACCTTGATAAGATATTGAAGAAGTTCAATATGGATCAGTCCAAGAAGGGGTTCTTGCCTATGTTGCAAGGTATGAAATTGAGCTCAGCTCAATGCCCGACCATGACAGAAGATAGAGAAAAGATGAGTGTCATCCCCTATGCCTCGGCTATAGGGTCTATTATGTATGCCATGCTGTGTACCAGACCTGATGTAAACCTTGCCGTAAGTTTGGTAGGAAGGTACCAAAGTAATCCCGGCATGGAACACTGGACAGCGGTCAAGAATATCCTGAAATACCTGAAAAGGACTAAGGATATGTTTCTCGTATATGGAGGTGACGAAGAGCTCGTCGTAAAGGGTTACGTTGACGCTAGCTTCGACACAAATCTGGATGACTCTAAGTCACAAACCGGATACGTGTATATTTTGAATGGAGGGGCAGTAAGCTGGTGGACTTGCAAGTAAAGCGTCGTGGTGGGATCTACATGTGAAGCAGAGTACATGGCAGCCTCGGAGGCAGCGCATGAAGCAATCTGGATGAAGGAGTTCATCACCGACCTAGGAGTCATACCCAATGCGTCGGGGCCGATCACTCTCTTCTGTGACAACACTAGAGCTATTGCCCTTGCCAAGGAGCCCAGGTTTCACAAGAAGACCAGGCACATCAAGCGTCGCTTCAACTCCATTCGTGAAAATGTTCAAGATGGAGACATAGATATTTGCAAAGTGCATACGGATCTGAATGTTGCAGATCCGTTGAGTAAACCTCTTCCGGGAGCAAAACATGATCAACACCAGAACTCTATGGGTATTCGATTCATCACAATGTAACTAGATTATTGACTCTAGTGCAAGTGGGAGACTGTTGGAAATATGCCCTAGAGGCAATAATAAAATGATTATTATTATATTTCCTTGTTCATGATAATTGTCTGTTATTCATGCTATAATTGTGTTATCCGGAAATCATAATACATGTGTGAATACATAGACCACAACATGTACCTAGTGAGCCTCTAGTTGACTAGCTCGTTGATCAACAGATAGTCATGGTTTTCTGACTATGGACATTGGATGTCATTGATAACGGGCTCACATCATTAGGAGAATGATGTGATGAACAAGACCCAATCCTAAGCATAGCACAAGATCGTGTAGTTCGTTTGCTAGAGCTTTTCCAATGTTAAGTATCATTTCCTTAGACCATGAGATCGTGTAACTCCCGGATGCCGTAGGGGTGCTTTGGGTGTACCAAACGTCACAATGTAACTGGGTGACTATAAAGGTATACTACGGGTATCCCCGAAGGTATCTGTTGGGTTGACACGGATCGAGACTGGGATTTGTCGCTCCATATGATGGAGAGGTATCTCTGGGCCCACTCGGTAATGCATCATCATAATGAGCTCAATGTGACCAAGTGTTTGGTCATGGGATCATGCATTACGGTACGAGTAAAGTGACTTGCCGGTAATGAGATTGAACAAGGTATTGGGATACCGACGATCGAATCTCGGGCAAGTAACGCACCGATTGAGAAAGGGAATTGTATACGGGATTACTTGAATCCTCGACATCGTGGTTCATCCGATGAGATCATCGTGGAGCATGTGGGAGCCAACATGGGTATCCAGGTCCCGCTGTTGGTTATTGACCGGAGAGTCGTTTCGGTCATGTCTGCGTGTCTCCCGAACCCGTAGGGTCTACACACTTGAGGTTCGGTGACGCTAGGGTTGTAGAGATATTAGTATGCGGTAACTCGAAAGTTGTTCGGAGTCCCGGATGAGATCCCGAACGTCACGAGGAGTTCCGGAATGGTCCCGAGGTGAATAATTATATATAGGAAGTCCAGTTTCGGCCATCGGGAAAGTTTCGGGGTCACCGATATTGTATCGGGACCACCGGAAGGGTCCCGGGGGTCCATCGGGTGGGGCCACCTATCCCGGAGG
>NC_041383.1:711138236-711158109 GCF_002162155.2 Triticum dicoccoides
AGCCCCTGGTGGGATGGTGCGCCCCCCTTGGGCCTCCCCCTGCGCCTAGGGTTGGAAACCCTAGGGGTGGGCGGCGCCCCACTTGGCTTGGGGGGCAAGCCACCCCCTTGGCCGCCGCCCCCCTTGAGATCCAATCTCTAGGGGACCGGTGTCCCCCCAGGGCCCCTATATAAAGAGGGGGGAGGGAGGGCTGCGCACCCCTGCTTTTGGCGCCTCCCTCTCCCTCTGCAACTGTCGGTGCGAGGACGACACCTATGGGATCACAAGAATCCCTACTACGGTTGCGGGGCGCGGGGTCGTGAGAAGGGCGGATCAAACACATAGCACACGAGTTCTTTATCCAGGTTCTGGGCGCGAGGATGCGTAAAACCCTACTCCTGCTCTGGTGGTTTGTTTATCTGTGTTCCTAGGCTAGCAATGGGGCGTGAGGAGCTCCAAAAAGCCGAATCCTCCTCCTGGTCGCCTTGGGCCTCCTTTTATAGAGAAAGGGGTTGCCACAGTGGCACACAAGAGGTGGAAAGGGTACAGTGATACGAGTTTATCCCTCGTATTACATGACAAGGCGCATTTAATGCGTCTTGCTTAGGTGTCCTTGCTTTATCGAGGACGGGGGAGAGCTCAGTCTCGTCCGTCGCCGCTCCCTTTCGTGTCGACACGAGCGCTGGCCAGCGGTGCCCGTGGTGTCATGTAGGCAAGCAGGCAACTGAGGTGGCGCAGAGGTGGGTCTCCACGAAGATCCGCTTGCTGCCACGCAGGTGCCTGCCCAATTGGTTGGGTCGGGAGCTGCGTCCGAGCGGCGGTGGAGGGTTTGGATTGGCGTGGGCCTGATGGTGGCCCTACGGTTGTCCTTGGCAAGGGCCTCACCGGGGCCCCGGCGCCGCGGCGCCTGCTATCATCCCCGGCAAGGCTCTTGCCAGGGGCCTTGTGGTCCTCCTTGGCTGGGATCCCGCCAAGGGTCGTCATCTTCCATAGTGTGTATCTGATCTTGAATGTCTTCACAAAGATCTGCATGCCACCACGGGGATGTATCCCGAATCCTTGCCCCATGGGGACAGTGGACTCAAGGGTGATTCGCTCCGTAGGTGGGAGGCGAGCTGCCACGGCAAGGATCTTGCCGGGTTTGCTAAAGCCGCCCCCACAGCAAGGATCTTGCCGGGGGAGTCCGCTTCGTCCCCTTTGCTCTTCGTGGTCTTGGTCTTGGCGTCGTTCTGCTCCTTTCGAGCTTCGACCTTACCTTGGCTCACCTCTCTTGCCTTGCTCAGTGCGGTGCCGTCCGTAGCTTAGACTGCCCGTGCACAGTTATAGGGGTACAAAAAGTGTACCCCTCTTTTTGTACACTGACAGGAGCCCCCGGGCCTGGGCCACACGTAAGAGCAATCACGTCGTTGGGCTAGGCCCGAAAACGGTGCGCGGCAGGCGGGGTAGTTTTTACCGCGGTAAGTCTCTTCGCGCGCTGCGCTTCCCATGCCTCCCGCGCATGGCTTGGCGTGGGGAGGCGTGCGTGACGTGGGCGGCATGCGTGGGGCTGAGCTCAGCGTGCATGCGTCACATCGTGGTAAAAGGGGGCGGTTCGTGCCTTCCCCATAAACGGAGGGAGGCGTGGAGGCTCGGCCCATTTACTGAACGGGGCCGGGGCATGGTCTTCAAGGCGTCCACTCCCCACGATCACGGGGTGGGGAGAGGTCGCCTCACCCGTCGCCTCGGTCCCGCATGCCTGCCACGTGGTTCTCACGCGCTTGGGGCGGCGAACAGTGGAGGCGGGAAACCGGGCCGTCACGGGTCGGGGCAGCGGGTTGGTCCCAGTTCCCCGCGCCTTCCGCGCCTTGATTGGCTGAGCGGGGCGGCCGAGCCCCCACTCCGGCTCTTTATAAAGAGCGGGGAGGGGGGGGGGATGGCATCCTGCACTCTTCCATCTTCTCCTTCCTTCAGCTTCTGCTCTCCCCCCTCCATCTGCCATGGAGAGAAGGAATCCTGGCCCTTCAACGGTGGTGGCGAGGGTCGCCGCTCGACAACGCGTCCTCCCTTCTCCTTCACCTGCGGTGGCAGAGCCAGCCGCGAGGGGAAGGGGGAGGGGGCGAGGCCACGGGCGAGGCCGTGGGCGAGACCGAGGCGCTCAGGGAAGAGGAGAACGAGGTGGCGCACTGGTCTCGCCTCCGCGAGTAGTTCCTCCCCATGGAGGGCCATGTTGGGGATGACCCTTGCAAGTTCTTCGTCAGGCTGCGTCGGCCGCCTCGCCGTCGTCTTCATCTTCCAACTCCATTTGCGAGTGGGATGGAGCTGGATCCGCCGGAGTCCCTGCGGTTGCACATGAGGGGCTGTTGGATCAGTGTTACGCGAGCTCGCGTCGACTTTCCAGCCCCCCACGTCATGTATCTTGGTCGAGGGTGGAAGACGTTTGCTCATATCCACCGATTGACGGCGGGGCTCACTCTCCATTTCAAGCTGATGGAGGGCGGCCTCCTCTCCGTCAAGGTATTCGGATGCTTTGGGACTCGGGCAAGGTGCTGCGTGGAGAGCTCTTCTGATAGCGAAGACTCCTCCTCGGGCGGGAGTGGCGAGGAGGACAGCGGCAGCGACGATGAGGGTAGTAGGCGGCAGGATGACGGGTCCGAGTAGGTGTCGGGCGCCGCTCCGTGCGGCACCGGCGATCCCATCATCCGTGTCGCCGGCTTCCTGAACTTCTCGGGGTCGTCTCCTTGGGCGGCTGGTGTTGGGAGGCTGCGGAAGAGGAAGAGGGCGGGTGGCAAGGCCGTCAAATCGGAGTACGCGGGCACCGACGCCTTCGACGCATGCTGACGTCCTGCCGCCTCGTCTTCGAGCTCTGCTTCCGGCGCCGCCATCACCATCCAGCCTTCAGACGGCCACCGAGATGTTCTCTTGGTGCCTCCTGCCACCCGTAGCTCGGCTAGGCGCCCCTTTTACCCTTTTCTCCTCCTTGACCTGCCTCCTGAGGAGAGGGACAAGAAAGGGGTTACGGGCACCTTATCTCTTTTTAGTTTGTAAGCCTTTAGGCCTTAGCTGAATTTAAAACTTGTAATCCCATCATTCATGTTTTTCATTCCCCATGGGCTGTACTTGAGTGGGATGTTTTTAATGAAAAAGGGGTGCTTGCCGGGTCATTTGTTTGCGGGTAGAACCCACAACAAGGAGTAAATCCTTGATATCCCCAAGATAAACATTTCCTTGCCCGGCAACAGGCCCTGCCGTCTTCCCACTTCGCTGGACCTTTCTCACGCTTTCGGCGAAGGCAGGGATGAGGTAGGTTCAGGCTCCACGTTTCATCCTTTTGCTGCCGCAACAGCGACCAAACCTGGCCCCAGGAACGAGCCCTAGGGCCTAGAGTTTTTAGGGGGCATGGTAGCTTTGGGAAAAAATGAGGTTTCACATCCCTTAGTCCATAAGGGAATGCATGATAAGGGATGAAGAACTTATCTGAAGCTGTAGCCCCCGGCAACTCTGGTTTGCCGTGGGTGGATCTTTGTGCTCGCAGCCCCCGGCAATACTGGCTTGCCAGGGTCTAGATGCCAGTCTGTCCCTCTTTTCTTTTTCGTCCTCAAGCGATCCGGCAAGGATATCTGTGAGTCCTGCGAACCAAAGAAGACAAAAGAACGGCAAAGAGACGCACACTCGACCTCTAAGCTAGGGGTTAGTCGCCGCTAAGCACTATCAACCCTAACCAAGGACGAGACTCGACCTAGCATGCATGCTATAATTTAGGGCGCCAACGCTTCATTTATTTATGCTCAGGGCCTGCGCCTGGCTTTGTACAAAGGGTTACATGCATCATCGGCAATGCTTGTACAAAAGGTGGCTTGCCGGGGGGCCCGGCAAGCCGCGCCTCATGGGTAAAACTTGTGAAGATGCTCAATGTTCCAGGAGTTACTCACCGGAACAACATCTTCAGTCTCCAGGCGGACTGCGCCGGGCCTGGTGACTCGTATTACCCGATAAGGGCCTTCCCACTTTGGCGTCAACTTGTTGGAATTCTTGGCCGATTGAACGCGCCGAAGGATAAGGTCGCCTTCCTCAAGGCTTCGGGCGTGAACCTTGCTGCTATGGTAGCGGCGCAAGGCTTGCTGGTAGCTTGCTGCTCTCACAGCCGCCCGAAGACGATCTTCCTCAAGGAGCACTGCATCATCTTGCCGCAGTTGCTCTTGCTCAAGCTCGTCATAAGCGAGCACTCGAGGTGACCCGTATATGAGTTCAGTGGGGAGAACTGCTTCTGCCCTGTATACCAGGGCAAAAGGCGTCTGGCCGGTGGCTCGATTTGGCGTCGTCCTGATCGACCAAAGAACCGCCGGGAACTCATCAATCCAGCGCCTTCCATCTTGCGCAACCTCTCAAAGGTCTTGGTCCTTAAGCCTCACAATACTTCAGCATTTTCCCTCTCAGCTTGACCATTACTTCGTGGGTGAGCAATGGAAGCGAAACAGACTTTGCTGCCAAGGTCTTGGGTATATTGCATGAAGGTGCGTCTTGTGAACTATGTGCCGTTGTCGGTGATAACCCTGTTGGGTACGCCAAAACGGCACATTAGTCCCTTGAAGAACTTGACGGCTGACTGAGCTGTGACCTTCCTCACTGCCTCCACCTCCGGCCACTTTGTGAACTTGTCGATTGCAACGTACAAGTACTCAAAGCCCCCGACAACGCGAGGGAAAGGGCCCAGTATATCGAGCCCCTAGACCGAGAAGGGCCAGGAGAGAGGAATGGTTTGAAGGGCTTGAGCTGGCTGATGGAGCTTCTTTGAATGGAACTGACACGCTTCACACCGGGTGACTAGTGTCATCGCATCCTGGAGGGCGGTGGGCCAGAAGAAGCCTTGCTGAAATGCCTTGCCGGCAAGGGCCCTTGACCCAATGTGGGATCCACATATGCCTCCGTGTATCTCCGCCAACAGCTCCAGTCCTTCCTCTCGAGGGGTACACTTCAATTTCACACCTCTCGGCCTCTTTCTGTACAGGACGTCATCAACGAACTGGTATATGGTAGAGCGACGGGCTATTTTTTCTACTTCTTCCTACTCCTCAGGAAGTTCCCCTGTTTGGAGGAATCAGACGGTATGCTGTGCCCATGCTGGAGCCTGGGGCTCGACGGCAAGGACTAAAGGCATTTCCTCCGCTATAGGATCGGCTGTCCTGACGGCAAGAGCTTGACGCTCCACCGGAGCCAGTCGTCCCATGGCGGGCTCAGTATCCCCGGCAACATCCCTGCCGGCGGCTCCGGGGAGCTCGGCGGGAAAGTACTTGTCGGCCCCTGATTTCCTCCTCTTATTCTGCTCTGTTGATGGATCAATGGATGGCTGAGTTAACTGAAGCACAAAGGTACCTGGTTCCACAGGTAGCTTGAGGGCAGCGCGTTTCGACATGTAATCGGCGATATCGTTCTCCGCTTGGGGAACGTGTTCAGCCTGTATCCCGTCGAAATGTTCTTCCAGCTTTCTCACTTCATCGACGTAGGCCTTCATCAACGGGCTCTGGTAATCCTTGTTGATTTGCTTGACGACAAGCTGTGAGTCCCCCCTGAGGATGAGTTTCTTGATTCCTAGGTCCGCCGCGATCCTAAGACCGGCAAGCAGCCCTTCGTACTCTGCCGTGGGGAAGTGCATCTGGATCACGTACTGGAAGTGCTCTCCAGTGGGCGCGACAAGCAGTACACCAGCCCCGGCGCCTTGTAGGGAGAAAGCTCCATCAAAGTACATGGTCCAATCACAACCTGCCTCCTTGCCGGGAAGAGCAGTCTCTTGGGCTTCTCCGTCAGGCGTTGCGGTCCATTCTGCAATGAACTCCGCTAGAACTCGGCTCTGAATCGTCGAAGTGCTTTCGAACTTGAGGCCAAAGCTGGACAACTCTAGTGCCCATTCCACAATTCTTCCCATTGCATATGGATTGTGCAATATCCGTTGCAGAGGGAAGCGAGTGACGATAGTGATCTCGTGTGCCTGGAAGTAGTGACGCAGCTTCCTCGAGGCCATAAGAAGGCCGAAGAGCAGTTTCTGCACGCCGGAGTACCTTGATCTAGCCCCCTGCAGGAGGGAACTAACAAAGTAAACCGGGTGCTGCATCATTTTCTTCTTCGGCGGCACTTCAACTGGCTGTGTCGTCTCTGCATTGGTTGTGTCGGGCTCTGCCGCTGCCATCTCCTCGTCGTCAACCTCTCTCTGCGCCACCAGCGCGGCGCTGACCACCTGGTCCGTTGCCGCCAAGTATAGCAGCAACGGCTCCTGTGGCCTAGGCGCAACTAGTATCAATGCGGAGGAGAGGTATTTCTTCAAATCGTGCAATGCTGCTTCGGCTTCTGGCGTCCACTCCATCGGGCCCGCCTTTTTCAAGATCTTGAAAAAGGGAAGGGCGCGCTCCGCAGACTTGGAAATGAACCTACCCATGGCGGCGACGCAACCAGAAAGCCGACGCACATCCTTGATTCGCTTGGGTGCTTTAATCTGCTCTATAGCTTTGATTTTGTCCGGATTGGCCTCTATCCCACATTGTGACACCAAGAACCCGAGAAGCTTGCCGGACGGGACGCCAAAGACGCACTTCTCAGGGTTCAACTTGAGATTGATCTTGCGCAGGTTTGCAAATGTTTCTTGCAGATCTGGTATAAGGGTTGCCCTGTCCTTGGTTTTGACCGCTATGTCATCCAGATAAGCTTCCATATTTCTATGGAGCTGGGGTTCAAAACCAATCTAGACCGCCCTTGCAAACGTCGAACCAGCACTCTTCAACCCGAAAGGCATCCGTATGAAACAGTACATACCACATGGGGTGATGAATGCTATTTTCTCTTCGTCTTCTCTTGTCATGAAGATCTGGTGGTAGCCGGAGTAGGCGTCGAGGAATGACAGCAGATCACACCCAGCCGTGGAGTCAACAATCTGGTCGATGCGCGGCAAGGGAAGGGATCTTTAGGGCAAGCCTTATTGATATCTGTGTAATCAATACATAGTCTCCACTTCCCATTTTCCTTGCGCACCACGACCGGATTGGCCAACCACGTTGGATGGAGTACTCCTCTTACCAAACCCGCTGCTTCCAGTTTCCGGATCTCTTCTATGATGAACTCTTGTTGTTCCAAAGCTTGCTTTCTGACCTTCTGCTTGACGGGCCGCGCATGAGGGCAGACAACAAGGTGGTGCTCAATCACCTCCTTGGGAACACCGGGGATGTCGGAACCTTGCCATGCAAACACATCGACATTCGCCCGCAGGAAGGTGACGAGCGCATCTTCCTATTTTTCGTCAAGGGTGGAGCTTATGGTAAAATCTCCTCCCGTGCCGTCCTCATTGACAGAAACCTTCTTGGTTCCCGGCGGTATGGCCCTGGGCTTCTTGTTTCCGCCGGTGGAGCTCTCTGGCACATCTTCGACGGTAGTGCTACACTCCGAAGAGGTGCGCTTGCCGAAGTGAGTGTCCGAGGTCCCACCGGTCTTCTTCTTCTTCTTCCCTCCCAGGGTCCCAGCGGCAGGAGCAAGTGCCCTAGCGGCGGCAGTTGCTGCAACTGCTTGCTGGTATAGTTGGTCAGCGCAAATCAGCACATCTTTCTTGCCGGAGGGGACGGTGATGATCGTCATAGGTCCTGGCATCTTCAGGGTGTTGTAGGCGTAGTGTGACGCCACCATGAACTTGGCCAGCGCTGGGCGGCCAAGGATCCCGTTGTAGGGCAAGGGGATCTTGGCAACATCGAACACGATCCTCTCCGTCCTGAAGTTCAGGTTGCTTCCAAAAGTCACGGGTAGCGTGACCTTTCCCTTGGGTTGGCTTCTTCCCGGGTTGACCCCCTGAAACATGCCCGTCTCTTCGAGGTCTCCATCAGGAATCTGCAGTTTCTCGATCACGGCAGGCAAGATCAAGTTCAGACCGGCCCCGCCATCGACTAGCATCTTCGTCACCTTGAGGTTGCGTATTGTTGGTGAAACCAACAATGACAAGCACCCGACCACAGTAGTGCGATCAGGGTGGTCCTCAGTGTCAAAAATGATAGGTGTGCTGGACCACTTCAGCGGCCTTTGGGCATCAAACGACGGCTCTGCCGCTGTAATCTCTCGCGCCCACTGTTTAAGCCAGCGGTGAGAAGTATGCAGCGAGGCGCCGCCGTCGATGCACATGGCCTCTGTAGCTTTCTGAAACTCTTGGTTGCCGGATTCATTGTCCTCTTCGTGATCGTCGTCTTCTGGCTTTCTGTCACGGCCCCGGGCGGGCCTCTCCTGTTGCTTATCCTTGTCGCGACGGCCCGCCTGGCCGTCATGCTTCTTGCTGGACGCCTCAGCACCGTCTGGGCCCTTCTCCTTGTCCCGCCTCTCATACTCAGCCCTCTGCTTCTCAGCGAGGAGCTCAACCTGTCGGCAGTCCTGGAGAGCATGGCCTTTGGTGCGATGGATCTTGCAGTATCACTTGTCGGAGTTTCCTGGCTTCTCGGCAGCCGCCAAGGCCCGGCAGGAGACACATCCGGCAACCTCCTTGCCGGGGTCATATGCCTTGGTTTTCTTGGTGGAGCCGGCGTCATCAGATCCCTCGACGGCAAGCACAACTTTTCCTTTGCACTTCCTGTTGCGGCGCCGGCCTTTCTTCACCGGGGCGGCAGTATCCTCATCTGAGGAGTCGGTTTCCACGCCGGCATCCTCGCCGGGGTACTTTCTTCCCTCTTCAGCTCGGGCACATTTGTCAGCAAGAACATAGAGTTCTGCTACATCTCTCACCTTGTTCATTGCCAGCTCTTCGCGCATCTTGCGGTTACGCACGTTCTGATGGATCACGCTGATGATGGCAGCAGGGTGAACATCAGGGATGTTGTACTGTACCCGGCTGAACCTCTGAATATACTTGCGGAGACTCTCGCCTCCCTTCTGTGGAATGACGTGCAGGTCGCTTGCTTGGCAATGGGCTTGGTGGCCTCCAGTAAAGGCGCCCATGAACTCATGGCACAAATCCGACCAGGAGGAAATAAAGTCTACCGGCAAGTGCATCAACCATGACATGGCGTTGGGTTTAAGAGCCAACAGAAATTAATTCGCGAGCACCTTATCATCGCGGGCTCCGGCCGCTTGCATTACGATGGTGTAGACGTTGAGGAACTCGGACGGATGGGTCTTGCCACTGTACTTTTCGCCCACGTCGGGTTTGAAGGTGCGGTGAGTGGGCCACTGGAACTACCGCAGCTCACGGGTAAAATCCGGACAGCCTATCTCGTAAGGTAGGCCTCCAGGGCTCCCCGGTGCCGGGTGGCTCACAGCAGGCCCTTCTCGCCTGTCTGATTGGTGGCGCTCTCCGCGCCGGCGCTCGATAGTGGTTCGAGCATCTTCATGTTCTCGTTCCCAAAGAACTTGGCGCTGGTCATAGTGGGCCCGTGGGTCGGACGATGCTATGGAGATCTCGTCACCCGTAATGTCGCGACGGGCTGGCGTCCGCGGCACCGGGCATGGAGGAGGCGAGTGCACCATGGTCACGGCGCCGCCGGCTCTCCTGCCACTAGTGCGTGGGACTCCGTCGGAGCGTCAACCCGGGGGCTCCACCGGACTCGGTTCGTCTTTGTTGGCCATCGCAACAAGGCTTCGGATAGTGGCTCTCCATTCGTCAAGTTTCCCTGTAGTGGGAGGGAAATTGAGGAGCAACTGCATGCGCGTCAGGGCTTTTGCTGGCGTTGGTGGCAGCGAAACCTGCACGGATCGTGATGCGCTCCGACTTCTGACCATGTCAGAAGGAGCTCTATCACGACCACGCGGTCGCATGCCATCTTCACCAGCGCCTCGGCGAGCGGGCAGGTCTTCTAAATCCCGGGAGTGGCGCTCGGGGCTCTCTCCGCGGCGATGCCCGGGGTCCTCGGTGTGATTATGCCGTTCGTCGCGCGCCGCTTGAGAGGAGCCCGCCATCGGCGCTGGCGTGGGAGTCTTGGAAGCCCTCGCGTCGCCTTCGGGCGGGGTGGCAGCGATCCTGGAAGGCCCCGTGCCACCCGCGGAGGGCCTGGCTCCGTCTTTGGATTTGGCGGCATGCGGCCCGTTACCAGGCGCACGAACATCGCCGCCTCCCAAACTTCGGCTGCTGGGATGGTGTTGGTGTTCGTGAACGGCACCCCGGGTCCTTTCTGCGACCGGTCCGCTGCTCGCCCGCGTCGTGACGGGATGTCCGGCTTCCGGCGGGCCAACTGCCACCGTCATCTTCTTCTTGGGCACCATGGCGATGAAGAGGCATCGAACTAACTGCTAAAGCCGATTCTCACAACTGCGCACCCCCTACCTGGCGCGCCAAAGATGTCGGTGCGAGGACGACACCTATGGGATCACAAGAATCCCTACTACGGTTGCGGGGCGCGGGGTCGTGAGAAGGGCGGATCAAACAGATAGCACACGGGTTCTTTATCCAGGTTCGGGCCACGAGGATGCGTAAAATCCTACTCCTGCTCTGGTGGTTTGTTTATCCGTGTTCCTGGGCTAGCAATGAGGCGTGAGGAGGTCCAAAAAGCTCAATCCTCCTCCTGGTCGCCTTGGGCCTCCTTTTATAGAGAAAGGGGTTGCCACAGTGGCACACAAGAGGTGGAAAGGGTACAGTGATACGAGTTTATCCCTCGTATTACATGACAAGGCGCATTTAATGCGTCTTGCTTAGGTGTCCTTGCTTTATCGGGGACGGGGGAGAGCCCAGTTTCGTCCGTCGCCGCTCCCTTTCGTGTCGACACGCGCCCTGGCCAGTGGTGCCCGTGGTGCCATGTAGGCAAGCAGGCAGCTAAGGTGGCGCAGGGGTGGGTCTCCACGAAGATCCGCTTGCTGCCATGCAGGTGCCTGCCCAATTGGTTGGGTCGACAGCTGCGTGCGAGCGGTGGTGGAGGTTTGGATTGGCGTGGGCATGATGGTGGCCCTACGAGTGTCCTTGGCAAGGGCCTCACCGTAGCCCCGACAAGGGTCTTGCCGGGGCCCCGGCAAGGGTCTTGCCGCGGTGCCTGCTATCATCCCCGGCAAGGCTCTTGCCGGGGGCCTTGTGGTCCTCCTTGGGTGGGATCCCGCCAAGGGTCGTCATCTTCCATAGTGTGTATCTGATCTTGAATGTCTTCACAAAGATCTGCATGCCACCACGGGGATGTCTCCCGAATCCTTGCCCCATGGGGGCAGTGGACTCAAGGGTGATTTGCTCCGTAGGTGGGGGGCGAGCTACCACGGCAAGGATCTTGCCGGGTTTGCTAAAGCCGCCCCCGGCAAGGATCTTGCCGGGGGAGTCCGCTTCGTCCCCTTTGCTCTTCGTGGTCTTGGTATTGGTGTCGTTCTGCTCCTTTCGAGCTTCGGCCTTACCTTGGCTCACCTCTCTTGCCTTGCTCAGTGCGGTGGCGTTCGTGGCTCAGACTGCCCATGCACAGTTATAGGGGTACAAAAAGTCTACCCCTCTTTTTGTACACCGACAACAACACCTCTCCCTCTCGTAGAGCTTGGCGAAGCCCTGCCAAGATCACCGCTACTTCCACCACCACGCCGTCGTGCTGTTGGATCTCCATCAACCTCTCTTTCCCCCTTTCTGGATCAAGAAGGAGGAGACGTCTTCCCAACCGTATGTGTGTTGAACACGGAGGTGCTGTCCGTTCAGCACTAGGATCTTCGGTGATTTGGATCACGACGAGTACGACTCCCTCAGCCCCGTTCTCTTGAACGCTTCCGCACGCGATCAACAAGGGTATGTAGATGCACTCCTCTCTCTCGTTGCTATATGACTCCATAGATTGATCTTGGTGAAGCGTAGAATTTTTTTATTTTCTGCAACGTTCCCGAACAACATGTTCATATGACTATGAGATTATGCAACTCCCGAATACCGGAGGAACACTTAGTGTGCTATCAAACATCACAATGTAACTGGGTGATTATAAAGATGCTCTACAGGTGTCTCCGAAGGTATTTGTTGGGTTGACATAGATCAAGATTAGGATTTGTCACTCCGTGTATCGGAGAGGTATCTTTGGGCCATCTCGGTAATGCACATCACTATAAGCCTTGCAAGCAATGTGACTAATGAGTTAGGTACATGATGATGCATTACGGAACAAGTAAAGAGACTTGCCGGTAACGAGATTGAACTAGGTATGATGATACCGACGATCGAATCTCGGGCAAGTAACATACCGATGACAAAGGGAATAACATATGTTGTTATGTGGTTTGACCGATAAAGATCTTCGTAGAATATGTAGGAACCAATATGAGCATCCAGGTTCCGCTATTGGTTATTGACCGGAAGTGAGTCTCGGTCATGTCTACATAGTTCTCGAACCTGTAGGGTCCTCACGCTTAACGTTCGGTGATGATCGGTATTATGAGTTTATGTGTTTTGATGAAATGAAGGTTGTTCGGAGTCCTGGATGTGATCACAGACATGACAAGGAGTCTTGAAATGGTCAAGAAATAAATATTGATATATTGGACGACTATGTTTGGACTTTGGAATGGATCCGGGTGAGTTCAGGCATATACAGGAGTACCGGGGGGTTACCGGAAGACCCCGGGGCTACATGGGCCTTCATGGGCCTTAGTGGAAATAGAGGACAACAAGGGAGCTATGGGGCGCTCCCCCTAGGCCCAAACCAAATTGGTTTAGGGCTTGGGGGGGCGGCCCCTGATGAAGCTATGTACCTAGGGTAGGGTCATGGACCTATCCAAACTACCCTACCCAAGGACATCTCTAGAAGAAACCGCCTGTCAATCGACTCAGAAGTGTCCCACTCGACAGACTCGTAGACACTCGACCATGAAGCCCACCACTCGACCATGAAGCCAACCAATCGACGGCCGGGAGATCCAAAGTCACTCTGCATGTAAACGGTCGGTCATTGAGTAGCTTTTATGGTCATCATAGCACTTTACTTATGGCGTTACCAGTAACGCCCGATCTTATTAATGTACCTTAAACCCTACATAACTGAGGGCCGGAGGGGTCTGGCGAACTCCATATAAGCCACCCCCTCCTCAGTGTAAAGGGTTCGCACCCCTGTAACTCATACACGCATAATCCAGTCGACTGCCTCCGGGCTCCAAGACGTAGGGCTGTTACTTCCTCTGAGAAGGGCCTGAACTCATAAATCTCTTGTGTACACAACTACTACATAGCTAAGATCTTGCCTGTCCATTCCTACCCCCCTACACTACTGTCAGACTTAGAACCACGACAGTTGGTGCCCACCGTGGGGCAGGTGTCTTGGCGACTTATTGGAGAAGTTGCGATTTTTCCGATCTCCTTCATCATGGTTTCAGGCGGAGCTCTGGTTGAGGGACGCGAGATCCGTCTCGGCGCGCTCATGTTTATCGCCGACGACTCCGCTTGGCTTCAGGAGGCTCCGCTCGACATCGACGCGCTCCCTGTCCGCGGGGCGACGCACTTTCGCGCGTGCGGCCGCGGCGTCCTCCTGCGGCAAACGTTGACCTAGTATCGGTCGGCTCTTGTGTTGTCCCCCCCCCCCATTTCTCGCCGGTGCAAGCGCTCCGGTCGGTCAAGGCTTCAGCGGTGGGTGAGGCACGTAGTGGCTCGCCAGTCGGCCACCCCTCAAGCCTCGGCGATCGAGCCCGACGGATCTCTCTAATGCCTGTTCGACTGGCTCCGCAGAGACTGCATCTGAGTGCGACAGCAGTGATCCAGCGGCGGAGGTTCTAATGGTCGATGGACCAGACAGTCCTCCCGGTTTTCCCCGTGCTGACGGAGGCGATGGAGGAGGCGATCCGTCGCATGCCCATGAAGAGTATCTCCCTGAGCCCCTCACTTCGCTGCAAGGGAAGAACTTCGCCGTCGGAACATGGATGGGCTGCACACTCCTATCGTTGGAGAAACCCCCAAGGCTCATGCCTTAGAGGACGCGCGCTTGGCCAACTTGGCTGAGCGCACTCGACTGGAGAACCTCCAGCGAGCACTCGACGAGCGTGCGCGGCAACGGGTTCCAGAATCCAGTCGACGTCAACTCTTTCTACCACCGATTCAGGTATATCAAACTCCGATTCAGAATTTAGCAGCTGCAACCCGTATAGCAGAGTCGATTCAGCCTTCCCAGTTAGAGGCTGGCGAGGCTTGTTACAGATCAAAGCATTACTCCGGGCAGCAGGAGATCAAAATTCAGCTGTATCGCAGTCGCGGAATAGGATTCACAGCAAATCCATCGCTGCAAATATAGTCCTTCGGCCCATAGCCCAAGATCACCCCCGAGGCATGAGGGACGTGGAGACCGGCGTGATCAGTGCCAGAACCGTGAGCAGTATGATCACCGACTCGACCGTGATGATCGATGTCTAGTGCCCACTCCTCCCCCATGGAGTGGATCGTACGCGCCTCGACAGCAGGATGACAGACGCCATCACGGCGTTGGGCGAAGGATTCCAGTTGACCCCAGGGAACCAGGCTTTGATGTGAGATCCATTATCGTTCAAGGTTTGGTCGACAGGAACAGAGCTCACCGAGAAGGTCATGACAGAGATGTCCCCACCAGTAGCAGAGTACACATCTCAGGACCAGAGTGTTTCAGCAGAGACATTAGGGCCGCGGTGATTCCTCCCAACTTCAGGTTGGCGACTGGAGTCAGTAAGTTCACTGGTGAGTCTAAGCCTAATACTTGGCTTGAAGACTACCGAGTGGCTGTTCAGATTGGCGGCGGCAACGATGAAGTAGCCATGAAACACTTGCCTCTTATGTTGGAGGGCTCGGCTAGAGCATGGTTGAATCAGTTAGCACCCAACAACATTTACACTTGGGAAGATCTGGCTCGAGTGTTTGTCAGAACATTTGAAGGAACTTGCAAGCGACCAACAGGGTTGACAGAGCTGCAATCTTGTGTGCAGAAGTTGAATGAAACTTTGAGAGATTATATCCAGAGATGGATCACGTTGCATCACACGGTAGAGAATGTATCTGATCACCAGGCAGTCTGTGCCTTCAAGGAAGGCGTTAAGTACAGAGAACTAAACCTGAAATTTGGTCGAACTAGAGACATGTCTCTGGGTCGAATGATGGAGATTGTCACCAAATATGCCAATGGTGAAGAAGAGGATCGGATCCGGAGTGGCAAGCCCAAGTCAGTCGCTCACGAAACCGGAGGAGGGAACTCAAGTCGGAAGCAAAAGCGGAAAGCCGAGCCAGCTGCTCTAGGAGAAGCGTTAGCCGTGACTCAAGAAAAGTTTAAAGGGAAGCCCAAAGGGTCTTGGAACCCTAAGAAGGTGAAGGAAACGGAAGGGAATGACGTGTTGGATTTGCCGTGCCACATCCACAGGAAGAAAGATGAGGAGGGTAAACTCATTTACCCGAAACATACCACTCGACAATGTCGGCTCTTGATCCAGCAATTCTAGGGGAAACAGCCCAACGATAAGGAAAAGGAGTCGGACAAAGTTGAGGACAAAGAAGATAGTGATGATGGATATTCCCGAGTCAATTCCACCCTGATGATTTTTGCTGACGTTGAAAGCAAAAGTTGATTGAAAGTTATAAACTGAGAAGTGAATATGGTTGCTCCAGCGACACCCATTTATCTAAAATGGTCTCAGACTGCCATCACATTCGACCAGTCTGATCACCCAACACACATAGCCACCCCTGGGAGGCAAGCTCTGGTGGTCGACCCAGTCGTCGAAGGCACTCGACTGAGTAAAGTTCTGATGGATGGTGGCAGCGGCCTGGATATACTATATGCAGAGACGTTGAAAGGGATGGGTATTCCGATGTCCAGACTCAGTACCAGCAACATGAGCTTCCATGGAATCATTCCTGGAAAGAAGGCCGAGTCACTCGGCCAAATTGCTCTTGATGTGGTTTTCGGTGATTCCAAAAATTACCGCAAAGAAAAGTTGACGTTTGAAGTTGTGGATTTCCAGAGTGCTTATCACACTATTTTAGGCAGGCCAGCTTATGCACGTTTTATGGCTCGACCATGTTATGTGTACCTCAAATTGAAGATGCCTGGCCCCAAAGGTGCGATCACTGTTATGGCAATCGGAAGAAGGCGGAAGAGTGCTTTCAGAAAGGCTCAAAGATCGCTGATGCTCAGATGGCAGTGGTAGAGCTGCAGGAATACCAGAAAACTGCAGACCCGAGTGATTTCTTGCGAGCCAAGAAGCCCGCTACGGAATCAGCGTTTCAGTCGTCTGGTGAGACAAAACCGATTCACATTCACCCGACCGACCCCAGTGATGCTCCGACTCATATCTCTACAACACTCGACTCCAAATAGGAAGAAGCACTCATCCAGTTCCTCCGTGAGAACTGGGACATCTTCGCATGGAAGCCTCGTGACATGTCGGGTGTTCCCAGGGGGCTGGCTGAGCACCGTCTGCGAGTCGACTCAAAAGTGAAACCTGTCAAAGAACATCTTCGACGGTTCGCCGTCCAGAAAAGAAAGGCCATTGGCAAGGAGGTGGCTTGGCTCTTAGCAGCGGAGTTTATCCGAGAAATTTATCACTCCGAGTGGCTCGCCAATGTTGTCATGGTCCCCAAGAAGAACAAGTCACTTCGCATGTGCATTGACTTCAAACATATCAATCGGGCCTGCCCGAAAGATCCTTTTCCTCTCCCCCGCATCGACCAAATAGTCGACTCGACTGCGGGATGTGAGCGCTTGTCTTTTTTAGACGCCTATTCCGGTTACCATCAGATCCGTTTGTATGGACCCGATGAGATCAAAACAACTTTCATCACTCCATTCGGGTGCTTCTGTTATGTCACCATGCCATTCGGCCTCAAGAATGCCGAAGCCATGTTCATGAAGATGATTCAGAAGTGTTTGCTCACTCAAATCAGTCGGAATGTGGAAGCATACATGGATGATATTGTGGTCAAGTCACGGAAAGGTTCCGACCTGCTGACTGACCTTGCTGAGACATTTGCCAACCTCAGGAGGTATGATATCAAGCTTAATCCATCAAAGTGCACATTCGGAGTTCCTGGCGGAAAGTTACTCGGTTTTCTCGTTTCCGAACGAGGAACCGACGCCAATCTAGAAAAAGTTGGTACTATACTCCGAATGAAACGTCCTTTGCGTGTGCATGATGTCCAGAAGCTTACTGGTTGCTTGGCCGCTTTAAGTCGATTCGTCTCTCGTCTCGGGGAAAAGGCATTGCCTCTTTACCGACTGATGAAGAAGTTAGACAAGTTCGAGTGGACTCCGGAAGCTGATGCAGCGTTTGCAGAGCTAAAATCCCTGCTCTCCACCGAGCCGGTGCTTGCTGCCCCGATTAGCAAAGAGCCTTTGCTGCTTTACATTGCAGCCACATGACAAGTCGTCAATACAGTACTTACGGTCGAGCGGGAAGAAGAAGGAAAGGCCTTTAAAGTTCAGCGCCCAGTATATTATATTTCTGAAGTTTTGATCCCATCAAAGCAAAGATACCCTCATTATCAGAAGCTTGTATATGGGATTTATATGACCATGTAGAAGGTTGCCCATTACTTCTCTGACCATTCCATTACAATCGTCAGTGACGCTCCATTGTCAGAGATTCTGCACAACAGAGATGCAACTGGTCGAGTGGCAAAATGGGCGATTGAACTCCTTCCACTAGATATCAAGTTTGAGGCAAGGAAAGCCATCAAGTCCCAAGCAGTAGCAGATTTCATCGCCGAGTGGATTGAACAGCAACTGTCGACTCAAGTTCACTCGGAGCACTGGACCATGTTCTTTGATGGCTCTAAGATGCTGAATGGTTCCGGTGCTGGGGTAGTGTTGGTGTCCCCCTGAGGAGATAAGCTCATATATGTGCTCCATATTCACTTTGATTCCTCCAATAACGAAGCAGAATACGAAGCACTTTTGTATGGGTTGCGTATGGCCATTTCACTCGGTGTCCATCGCCTCATGGTCTATGGCGACTCAGATTTGGTGGTGAACCAAGTGATGAAGGAGTCGGACGTCAGAAGTCCGGCCATGACTGGTTACTGCAATGCAGTGAGAAAGCTAGAGAAGAAATTCGAGGGGTTAGAGCTTCATCATATACCCTGACTGAAAAATCAAGCGGCTGATGATTTGGCAAAAATAGGTTCTAAGAGAGAAGCCATTCCCAGTAATGTGTTTTTGGAACACATCCACACACCATCAGTTCAAGAGTATCCTTTCACCGAAGAAGCTCCGCAGCCAAAAAGTGCCACGGATCCGACCGAAGTTGAGGTCCCAGCTGTGGTTGACCTGATCATGGAAGTTTTGGTCATCACTCCCGACTGGACAGTGCCGTACATCACGTATATCCTAATGAAAGAGCTCCCAGAGAATGAAGAAGAGGCTCGACAGACAGTCCATCGATCCAAGGCCTTTACTGTGATAAAGGGACAGTTGTACAGAGAAAGCACGACTGGAGCCAGTCAGAAATGTATAACACCAGAAGAAGGTTAGATAATTCTTGACAATATCCACTCGGGGACCTATGGGCATCATGTGTACTCTCGGACCATCGTGGCTAAAGCATACCGAGCGGGGTTTTACTGGCCTAGAGCAAATGAAATGACGGAGGAGATAGTCGACAAGTGTGAAGGATGTCAGTTCTATTCCAATATGTCACACAAACCCGTCTCAGCCTTGAAGACCATCCCACTCGTCTGGCCCTTCGCTGTTTGGGGATTAGATATGGTTGGACCGCTGAGAACTGGCAGGAGCGGCTTCACCCATGTACTGGTGGCAGTCGACAAGTTCACTAAGTGGATCGAAGCCAAGCCTATCAAGAATCTTGATGCCAGCACTGCCATCAGCTTCATCAGAGAGTTGATATTCAGATATGGAGTTCCGCACAGCATCATCACTGATAACGGGTCAAACTTCGATTCCGACCAATTCAGAGCCTTTTGCGCTTCTCAAGGCACGCGAGTCGACTACGCTTCCGTCGCTCACCCCCAGTCGAATAGACAAGAAAAAAGAGCAAACGGCCTAATTCTCAAAGGACTGAAACCCCGGTTGATGCGTGATCTCAAACACGCAGCAGGCGCGTGGGTCGACGAACTTCCATCTGTTCTTTGGGGATTGAGGACTACTCCTAATCGGTCGACTGGGCAAACTCCATTCTTTCTGGTCTATGGAGCGTACAATCTTTACAATGTCGATCGCCAGATTGATGAGCCACGAGCTTGGAATGCGGAGCTGCTCCGCCCCTTTTATACTTAAGTACTCACTCAGATGAGATGTAATAAAAAGTACCTCTGAAGTTTGTTTATCAAAGACAAGAGTGTTATAATTTTCCCAGTGATTGTTGTTGCTTTTGTTTACGTGAGAAATCCCCCAATGGGTGGAATCTTAGTTGTGAATCCGTTTCGCCTAAGTTTGTAAAAAAAATTCCTACCGAGTGACGAGCAAGCCTCTCACTCGGGGGCTTAGGTGCGAATCTGTTTCGCCTAAGTACTTAAAAATCCTACCGAGTGGAGAGCAACCCTCGCACTCGGAGGCTTAGCTGCAGTCCAGTACTCGCCTAAGTATTTGAAAATCCTACCGAGTGGAGAGCAAACCTCCCACTCGGGGGCGTAGCTGCAGTCCAGTACTCGCCTAAGTATTTAAAATTCCTACCGAGTGACGAGCAAGCCTCTCACTCGGGGGCTTAGCTGTAGTCCAGTACTCGCCTAAGTATTTGAAAATCCTATCGAGTGGAGAGCAAAGCTCCCACTCGGGGGCTTAGCTGCAGTCCAGTACTCGCATAAGTATTTAAAAATCCTACTGAGTGGAGAGCAAACCTCCCACTCGGGGGCTTACCTGCAGTCTAGTACTCACCTAAGTATTTGAAAATCCTACCGAGTGGAGAGCAACCCTCCCACTCGGGGGCTTAGCTGCATTCCGGTACTCGCCTAAGTATTTAAAAATCCTACCTAGTGGAGAGCAACCCTCCCACTCGGGGGCTTAGCTGCAGTTCGGTACTCGCCTAAGTATTTGAAAATCCTACCGAGTGGAGAGCAAAC
>NC_041383.1:711158325-711159791 GCF_002162155.2 Triticum dicoccoides
ACTCGGGGGCTTAGCTGCAGTCAGGTACTCGCCTAAGTATTTAAAAATCCTACCGAGTGGAGAGCAACCCTCCCACTCGGGGGCTTAGCTGCAGTCCGGTACTCGCCTAAGTATTTAAAAATCCTACCGAGTGGAGAGAAGACCTCCCACTCGGGGGCTTAGCTGCAGTCCAGTACTCGCCTAAGTATTTGAAAATCCTACTGAGTGGAGAGCAACCCTCCCACTCGGGGGCTTAGCTGCAGTCCAGTACTCGCCTAAGTATTTAGAAATCCTACCGAGTGGAGAACAGACCTCCACTCGGAGGCTTAGCTGCAGTACAGTACTCGCCTAAGTATGAAATCCATTCCGATCCGCAAGGACGATGAGGTACAGGTCGACTGCTACCTTCTCCTTCGGAGCTACGCCACAAATACAATGTGCGCTCTGCAAGGACGACGAGGTACAGGTCGACTGCTACCTTCTCCTTCAGAGCTACGCACAAATACAACGTGCGCTCTGCAAGGACGACGAGGTGCAGGTCGACTACTGCCTTCTCCTTAAAGGCTATGCCACAAATACAACATGCGCTCCATCCCGATCCGCGAGGACGCAGGTCGACTACAATCTGTGCTCCATCCTTACCCGCAAGAGCGATGAAGAGCAGGTCGACTGGATTCTCCACCTCAGGGTTGCGTCTCAAGCACTAAAGTATATTATGAGTGAAGAACAAAGTTCGTTCGAAGGCAAATGCAAGCATATTCAACGATAAGCCAAGTTCAGATAACATCCTACAGATTCAGAAGTGCTCAGGCATCAAGCCTGTAAAAGTTTATCGGTTACAAAACCACTCGGCGTTCCGAGGCAAATTTAAAGCGAAGCATAGAAGTTTTTCTTACTCCTCAGGTGGAGGACTGGAGGGCGCGACAAACTAGTCCAAGTCAATTCCGTCAGCAATCCGGGTGGCAGCAACAATGAAGGTCTCCATGAAAGATTGGAAGTCGTGCTTCTTGGTATTGGCAACTTTGATGGACGCCAGCTTCTCCTCTCGCGCATCCTTGCAGTGAACGCGGACCAGGGACAGGGCAATGTCAGAACCGCACGTGGCAGAAGATTTCTTCCATTCTTGCACTTGACCTGGAACTTCATTCAGTTGAGTCATTAGAGACTCGAGGTCATTTTGAAGCATCATTCCTAGCCAGAGTGTCGTGTGGATTCGTGACGCCGCAACCTTCAGTCGAGAAAGGTAGTCAACCACACAAGCAACACGAGACTCCAGTCGGAGCACGTTCATAGCAGTTTCATCCTTCATAGGAGAGTTAATGGGATCCAAGCCTGTCTCCACTCGACTGGTCTCCTCCTCGAAGTTTTGGCAGAATTCTGTAAACACAATTCAAAGATAAACCAGCAGTTCTGCGATGAGTTGATGATAACAAGTCAGTCGGGTAAGAGAGATTACCCTCAAGCATGATGAATAACGTTTTGGCGAG
>NC_041383.1:711160053-711230653 GCF_002162155.2 Triticum dicoccoides
CCGCCAGTTCACTAGCCTTGTCACTCAGAGCTATCTTGTCATTCTTCAGACGGTTGACCTCCTTGTTAGCCGTGTCGAGAGAAGCTTTCAGATTGGCGTTCTCCTCTTCAAGTTTACCGACTGAAGCCAGTTTTTCTTCCGCAAGCTTCGTTTTGTCCAAAGTTGCCTTCTGTGCCTCGGCAAGGTCATGGTCCTTCTTCTTCAGAGCCTCCTTCATTTTATCTGCAAAATGACAATGAGATCAGAATCAGGAATGGGCAGAAAGATAAAGACAGTCGTCAAGTTCTCACCAATTGTACCTTTTGCTTCGTCTTTCGCCTTCTGAAAGTTCTCCTGAACAAGCTTCAAGTCAAGGTCAAGCTGGATCTGTTTGTTTTCCAACTCAGCACAGCGAGCCACAAGCTCACAAGATTTCTGCAAAGGTTCAGTCGATAGACATCAAAGATAGGTTGCTTCCGAGGGACTAAGAGAAAAATTGTAACATTTCTAAGACTACAGCCGAATCAAAATATTCGACAGTTGTCTCGGGGACTACACCCAGTGGGTGCACTCAGCGTGCCCCCACTAGTTCTACTGACTTGGTATGATCAGTCGACCGAAAGGAACAAAGAGATTATGATCCTAAAATCATAGCTAACTGCCAGTAGTCAGCCATGGTCTCATCACGATCTGCCAAAAAAAACATGGGTTCTTCAGACCTTAGTCGACTGCCAGCAGTCGACCATGGTCTCGGGGACCACACCCAGTGGGTGCACTCAGCGTGCCCCCACTGGTTCTAAGATTCCATTCGACATGGTCCGACCAGACCGAGTGAAGAAGTTAGAGTGAAGAAATTCAAAATACAAAGACTACAGTCGACTGCCAGCAGTCCACCATAGTCTCGGGGACTACACCCAGTGGGTGCACTCAGCATGCCCCCACCGATCCAAAAATTCAATCGACACACCCAGTGGGTGTACAGATACAAAGATCTTCGAAAAGAAAGTCTTCAAATAGCATATCCTAATAGAACAAGCGGTGACCAACTAACCTGGATGTTGCTCTGAAGGGCTGAGCTAGCATCATAGGCCGCTTGGCTGGCTTCCTGGATCGCCTTCACCTGCTCCATCATGATCCCTGCCTGGCGTATAGCCTCCTTTGCAGCACCCACTTGGTCCTCTAGGACGTGGTGTGTGGCGAAAAGGGAGGGCGGTCAGCAGTCGACGACAAAGGCTGAACACTCGTCAGCGGCACAACGAAGGACATGGAATGCCGAGTGACATCGCCACCCTCTTGAGCCGATGTCTTAGGCACTGGTGCAATCTGAGTAGTCTTGCCAGCCGGCGCCTTTTTATTCCTCCTCGCCCTCAGTGGCACCTCGTCGTCATCATCAGGGAGATCAATGACATGAGGGGGAGCTACAGGAAAAACCCAAAATTCGAATCCCGCAAAATCCGCGAGCAGCAGAACAACTTGTCGGACGGAGGATCTCCTCCACACCGTCACTCGGAACTTTTCAAGTAAAGAAATTCACTCGACTGAAACCAAGAATGGATCAAGGGGACCGAAAAAGAAGTTGGTGTCATTACTCAAGTTCTTGGATCCAGAGCCAGATACACTCATAGGACAAAAAATGGGTCTGAAGAGTTCTCAACTCCTTCCCCACTCAAACCTAGGGTAGGGTCATGGACCTGTCCAAACTACCCTACCCAAGGACATCTCTAGAAGAAACCGCCTGTCAATCGACTCAGAAGTGTCCCACTCGATAGACTCGAAGACACTCGACCATGAAGCCCACTACTCGACCATGAAGCCAACCACTCGACGGTCGGGAGATCCAAAGTCACTCTGCATGTAAACGGTCGGTCATTGAGTAGCTTTTATGGTCATCATAACACTTTACTTATGGCGTTACCAGTAACGCCCGATCTTAATGTACCTTAAACCCTACATAACTGAGGGCCGGAGGGGTCTGGCGAACTCCATATAAGCCACCCCCTCCTCAGTGTAAAGGGTTCGCACCCCTGTAACTCATACACGCATAATCCAGTCGACTGCCTCCGGGCTCCGAGACGTAGGGCTGTTACTTCCTCTGAGAAGGGCCTGAACTCGTAAATCTCTTGTGTATACAACTACTCCATAGCTAAGATCTTGCCTCTCCATTCCTACCCCTACACTACTGTCAGACATAGAACCTCGACAGCCCCCTCTTTCCTTCTCCCCTCCTCCTCTTTGCTTGCCCTCCTAGTTGGACTAGGAAAGGGGGAACCTACTCCTAGTAGGAGTAGGATTCCCCCCTTGGGGAGCACCCTATGAGGCCGCCGGCCCCCTCTCCTTGCTGCTTTATATACGGGGACAGGGGGCTCCCTAGAACACACAAGTTGATCTCTTAGCCGTGTGCGGTGCCCCCTCCATAGATTTCCACCTCGGTCATATCGTTACAGTGCTTAGGCGAAGCCCTGCATCGGTAACTTCATCATCACCGTCATCACGCCATCGTGCTGATGAAGCTCTCCCTCGACACTCAGCTGGATCTAGAGTTCATGGGATGTCACTGAGCTAAACGTGTGCAGATCGTGGAGCTGCCGTATCTTCGGTGCTAGGATCGGTCGAATTGTGAAGACGTACGACGCGTTGTCATAACGCTTTCGCTTTCGGTCTACGAGGGTACGTGGACAACACTCTCCCCTCTCGTTGCTATGCATCACCTAGATGGATCTTGCGTGTGCGTAGGATTTTTTTTTGAAATTACTACATTCCCCAACACTGGCATCCGAGCCAGGTCTATGCGTAGATGTTATATGCACGAGTAGAACACAAAGAGTTCTGGTGATAATAGTCATACTGCTTACCAGCATGTCATACTTTGATTTGGCGGTATTGTTGGATGAAGCGGCTTAGACCGACATTACGCGTATGCTTACACGAGACTGGTTCTACCGACGTGCTTCGCACACAGGTGGCTAGTGGGTGTCTGTTTGTCCAACTTTAGTTGAATCGAGTGTGACTACGCCCGGTCCTTGTTGAAGGTTAAAACAACACACTTGACGAAAAATCGTTGTGGTTTTTATGCGTAGGTAAGAATGGTTCTTCACTAAAAAAAATACACTTCTGTGATGATACGTGTTTGTCATAGTAGGTCGCGTTTTTTGTCATGCATGTACATCCATGACGATTTTATGACAGAATCAAGATATTCATACCTGTGTTGTCATAGAAGTGTTCCATGACATTACCAAAATTATCATCACGGAAGTGTCCACTTCCATGATGATAAATCGCGCATCATAGAAGTGCTTTCGTCAAGGGTGACCGACACGTGGCATCCACCATAACGGAACGTCGTTAGGCTATCAGGTCGGGTTTTGGACCCGATAACCCATTAACAGCCCCGAGCAATGGGGATTTTCCATGTGTAAAATCATCATTGGCTGGAGGAAACACATGTCAGCTCGTCGTTGGGACAGATGTCATCCACTCATTGGACAGAAGGTGCCTATGATACGTCGACACGTAGCATGGCCCAACAGAGGCCCATTCCTGTGAAAAGGCCAGCCCGTTTGACTTGGTCAAAAGGTGGCGGGCCAGCCCATGGAAAGCCTGCTAACGGCCTGTTCGCATATAGCCCATTTACAGCCCGCTAACCCAAGGCCCGTTACGCCCTATCCGAATTAGGCCCAGTAGCATCATCTGGGCCATCCAATATGATTCCGGCCCATTTTCACTCCTGGCCCATGTGTGGCCCATGACGTCTTTTGGCCCATATGAGGCCCTTTGTAACTCTTGGCCCATTAACGGCCCGTCGTGAAACTGGCCCGTAATGAGCAGTGTATCACTTTACACCCATTAACGGCCCATGCTGAAACTGGCCCGTAATGAATAGTGTATCACTTTATACCCATTAACGGCCCATTATTCCGTTGGGCCGTTTCCAGCCCATGTTATCTTTCGGCCTTCTCAGAGCCCATTTATTCTTTGGCTCATTTCCAGCATTCGTTTACTTACGGCCCGTTACTTCCATTTTCTGCTTGTGGGCCAAATTCAGCCCGTGGTTACAGTGGGCCCGTTTGTTGTCCGTTAATACGTTGGGCCGTTTTCATAGCGTCATCAAATACGGCCTATTAACATGGCCCATTATGGTCGGCCCATGAACGGACGATTCCAACTCTAGCCCGTTTCCGGCAATAATGCGGTCTGTTTGGCCCATGTTTGGCCAATCGATCATACGGCCCGTATAAGGCCCATTGATGATACGACCCGTAGAAGGCCCATTGTTTCTACGACCCGTAGAAGGCCCATTGTTTCTATGGCCCGTAGAAGGCCCACTGTTTCTACAGCCCGTAGGAGGCCCAGTGTCACTACAGTAAATATTAGCCATGGTTATTGTGGCCTAGTTTTAAAAACTAGGTTATTGCAGCCACTAGCAAACCGCGGAAAAAGAACTGCAATGACTACAAGAAAACAAATAAACAAGACAACAAGGAAATAAATAAGCAAGCAACTAATGCTAGGCTATCACGGCTATTACACATATTACATCCACTGGGCATCAAAGTTCGCCACCAGTGCAAATATAGGGAACAAAGCAGCATATCATATACACTGGTTATCAAAGTTGGCGACCCGCGCAAATAAATGCCGCAGCAAAACAAATCCAGAACTGAAACCACTTCAGAAGATCTCAATAAACAATATCCTGGGTACCCATAATGCTGGCAAGATGCTTAGCAAGCTTATTAACTTTCTCTTGTTTGGCGCTTAAATCCTCCAGCGCTTGCTGTTGCACCAGGAAATATGCATCTGAATTCTGCAGGGACTTCCTCAGTCCTTCAGCTTCCCATCGCAGCACATCTGATCGATGACTTTCAACTTGAAGTTGAGACTCAACAAGATGAACTGATTCAGATAGCGAGTTCGAAGAGCTTGTGCCAGCAGTAGTGGCCAGTAACTCAAACACTACATCAAGACAGGACTTTTGGGTTCTCTCACTGTTGTCAAGATAGTTTTTATCAGCTTTCTTGGAGACCAACAGGGATGTCTCACTATCTTGAACCTTATCTTCATTACTTCCTTTACCATTGTATAACGCGGTACTGTTCTCCAATATTTTGTCTGCATTCTAAAAGAGAAACAAGCAGACACATCACATGTTTACCATGTTGTATATGAAACTCATTTTGGTAAATGAGTTCAGTAGTAAAGTGGATAGGATAACAACATGAAACAAACATATATCTATGTACCATGGTCACTTTATGGTCTATATCATTCAAGTTTTTGTTGCAAATCAAGATAGAGACACAGTTCAAATAATTTTTGTTCAAGACAAAGCAGAATAGACAGAATATAAGTGTGGGAAACTATAGAGCAATAACAACACTTTTAATGTGCATGACATGAGAACATAACTGTTTATTCAATTGAAACTGAAATCAACATAGAGCAGGTTACAACAGCAAACCAGTTAAAGAAACAGGTTTGAAACATACCTCTTGCACCATTGGAGTTTCAATTCCATCCTTCAAATTTGAAAATAGTTGGTATGAGTAAATACAGTAATGTAAGAGCAAAGTAGTATGAACCATAGCTACAGAACCTGACCTGAGAACAAATCTTCTTCTCCTTTAAGCATTGAGTTGGGATTCGGAGTGGTGGTCCTCGTGCTTTGGGCAATGTAGTTCCCGTACTAACTGCTCATGTTTGGGTGCTCTGTGGTGGAGACGGTGCTGTGTCAACTAGAACTAGGTTACTATCTGCCGAGGTTGGGGTTAGAAGGGGTGTAGCTGGTTCTCTGTCCAACTGGGTAGGGGTACAATCTGTGAGAGTTTGTGTTATGTGTGGTGGATCTGGTCCTTGGGCAAGTACAACCGTGATTCTATCTGCATCAATTGGTAGCACTATCTTTTCTGAAGACCGTGTTGTTACTCCCTTAGATACTGTCATCACCCTCTCCAATTCAAATGGCTGATAAACAAGAAAAGTAATTGAAAGTATAGACATTGTATGATAGACAGGTGCAATGGATAGTGGGGAATAAAAGAGGGCATGAAATAATTCATATTTATGTTGTCTAACCAAACAGGATAGCATGACACAATTTCACATATATGATGGCTAACTAACCAGGATAGCATGACACAAATTCACATTATGATGGCTAACTAAAAAAGATGGAAAGACATAGTTCAAAATATGATGACTATGTAAATAGGATGACATGATATAACTATATAATGTGTTTATTAAATAGGTTGGCATGCCATAATTCACATACATTCACGGATAGAATGCCATAATTCAAAATATGATGATTGTAAACACTAAACAGGATGAGATGATATAACTATATGATGTATTTATTAAATGGGTTGCCATGCCATAATTCAGATAGATGATGTGTATGTACTATGTAAACATGATGGCATGATATAATTCAAATATATGATTTATATAGTAAGCAAGTAAGCAGATGGCAATCCATATATGATGTAAAAACTAAGCAATGCAAGACAACATGCATGACATGGGTAATATAACCCTCCCAAGTTTGAGCATAGACCTTAGGGGGGAAATAGGACTGGTCATCAGTCTCTGAATCCTCCTCTGAGGAGCTCTCTGTAACCAGCAAGATGTCTGCTTTAGCAGGTAGCATTGTCTGCTCTGAATACCTTGTTTTCAGTCCAGATACTTCCATCACCGCTTCAAATGGCTGATGCACAGGAAGAGTAGTTGAATATACAAACGTTGTCGACAAATGGAACACATAATACAAAAAAAGATAGCATGATATAATTAATATACATGATGATTGGCTAAACAACATGGCATTACATAATTCACATATATAATGCCTTTGCAACAAGATAGCATTGTATAATTCACATATATAACGTCTTGCAACAAGATGGCAATGCATAATTCACATATATGGTAATTAGACACTGAACAGGTGGCATTCCCACAAAGCATGTCTAAACTAATCAAATGACATAGCAATGCGAGACACCATACACACGATATGAGCAACATAACCCTACCAAGTTAGAGAATACACCTCGGGGGGGGGGGGGATAGGACTGGTCATCCATCTCTGAATCCTCCTCTGAGGAGCTATCCGTAACCAGTGAGATATGCGCTTCGTCAGATAGCATAGTCTGCTCTGAAGACCTTGTTTTCACTCCAGAATTTGCCATCACCGTGTCAAATGGCTGATGCACATGAAGAGCAGTTGAACGTACTAACATTGTTGACAAATGTAATATGTAACGAAAAAAAGGATGTCCTGATATAATTTACATATAAGATGACTGGCTAAGAAGGATGGCATTGAAAAATTCACATATATGATGCCTGGCTAAACAAGATGGCGTTGTATAATTCACATAAACGATGAATAAACTAAACAGATGGCATTCGCACAAAGGATGCCTAAACTAAGCAGATGACATATTTGATGTATAAAGTAAGCAATGCAAGGCACCATATGCATGATATAACCAACATCAGCATGCCAAGTTAGAGCGAAGACCTCAGGGGGTAAATAGGAGTTGTCTTCTCCTTCTGAATCCCCCTCAGAACAGATATCTTCCTCTCAATTACAATCCGAAATGTGTGGAGGGGGGGGGGGCTGCCTTTGCGCCTACCATGGAGCAACGTCTGCATGAAATTTTATTGCCACGCAAGGCTCGTCTCTTTTGCTCTACATGTTCAGTTCCATTGTTTACAATAACTGTCATGCATAGGAATAAAACATAGTGAGAATATGTAAGGAGTGCATGCGGAAATCCAGAGTGATGGTAGCAACCTGTGGATAGACCCAAAACCAATAATAGCAGGCAGATAATGGCTTCAGTTAAAAAATACAGATAATGGCTTCTTTACTGTTTGTTTCCCACCCAACATGAAACTCATAGTAGAAACCGGAGATTAACCAGATAGTAGACATATACTATTGATTGCGGCCCCGATATGTACCCCACAACCATTTAAAAACTCAAGTTTGACCATTATTTTGGAGCTGACTCAGAGTCCAATCGGTGAACAAGACGATAAGGTAGCTTGTAATATTAAGTGATGCATAACGTAAGCAGACACGAAAGAGTGCGACCTCTCTTGCGAACCCGTGTAGTCCTCGAGGTCATCTGCTCGGTTGATGATGGTAATGCAGTTTTCATGGCTGCCGGCAGTGGGGAAGAAGATCTGAGGCGGCGAAAGACAGTCCGGAGGCCGGATCCCTGCTGTGCTGGACCCTTCTGTCGTTGGAGCAGCTGAGCTGGTGTGGACGAGGGTGCAGCAGGAGCGGGACAAACCACACAAGGTTTTCTTTGACAACTATCTATAAGAGAAGTAATTCTGTAAGGGCTCGTTTGAATTGGAGGATTCCAACAATGCAGGGATAGGAAATAGACAGGAATAGGATAGGAATGCACGTGCAAAACAGAGAATTTGAAAACATAGGATTTCTGCCAATCTGGGTGTTTGATTCACAACAATTGGAAGATCACATGATGCAAAGAAGCATGGCAAGATTAAGTCAAACCACTAGAAAATGAACGGTTATAATGCTATTATGCTACTATCTCTTAGTCTTGTGCTTCATGAATAGGAATTTGAAAAGGAGGACAAGTGAAAATTAAAATTCCTACGTTTTGTTCTTTCAAGGAGACACTAAAGGAACAAATCCTATAGTTTTCCTTTGCTCCATTCCTTTGAACCAAATTGTTGAATAGTAGTACCATAGGAAACTTCCCAATTCCTATGTTTTTCATTCACTTTTCCTTTCAAGAACTTTGCGATTCTAGTAGGCAGCCTTGAGGAAGGAAAAGCCTACACTAAAAAAATGTTTTTGTGCTACTTCTATTACTTTGGACCCAGGCCACTGCCCTACTAGCTCAACTCCCAGGGCCATCGACAAATGCACAGCTCAAACGCGCAGAGATAAATAATGATGGCTTTCAAGAGAGTCCATCACGGAAAGCTAAGTTGCCTGGTACCTCACTGCTTGTCATATAGTAGGATAAAATAATGGGATAATTAGATTTATGCCCCTAGTTGTGTCCCACTCATCCGTTTTACCCCTAATTCCCAAAAGTCACCGGTTCTGTCCAAGTCACTTTGCTCCTCTTATGCTTTTGCCCTTTGACCGTTGGACTGTCAGTTCGAAAACTTCATAACTAATTCATACTAAATCAGAAAAATGCAAATAATATACCAAAATGTTCAGAAAAACATCACCTATATGTTAGTGTCATTTGCATTCATGAAAAAAGTGTTGGAAAGTGCACATCCGAGTTTTAGCTCTTTTGATACCACCATGAATAGTAAAGTCTAAAAGATTCAAAAAAAATCAAAAAAAATATGGAGGCAAAGAACGACAAATGTTCTAAGTGCTTGCCAAGTTTCATTAGGGAACGACATTCGTGGAAGTCGTGGCAAAAAAATAATCTATTTTGGAGTGCTGATTGTTTTTTTTGCCGCAGCACCCATGAATGTTATTCCCGGATGAAACTTGGCAGGCACTTAAAACATTTGTCATTCTTTGCCACCAAATTTGTTTTGATTTTTTTTGAAATTTTTTAGAGTTTACTATTCATGGTGGTATCAAAAGACCTAAAACTCGAATGTGCACTTTCCAACACTTTTTTCATGAATGCAAATGACACCGACATATAGGTGATGTTTTTCTGAACATTTTGGTATCTTATTTGCATTTTTCTAATTTAGTATGAATTAGTTATGAAGTTTTCAAACTGACGGTTAAACGGTCAAAGGGCAAAAGCATAAGAGGAGCAAAGTGATTTGGACAGAACCGGTGACTTTTGGGAATTAGGGGTAAAATAGACGAGTGGGACACAACTAGGGGCATAAGTCTAATTATCCCTAATATAATCGTATTTTACGTTACTACGTGTGCTCTGTGGACAATATATATAACATGTAGAGTAAAAAAGAGATGCAACGAGTGTACAACCTCTTTGGCCAAGCCATGTCGATCTCAGGGTGATTGGGTTGGCCGATGAGGATGCTCTGGCTGACTTGGCTGTCGGAGGAGGGGAAGAAGATCTTAGGCGCCTGGAGATGGAGCCAGAGGTGCTGCTCCGTTGTGATGGAGGGTTTCGTCGTTGGAGCAGCTCCAGTGAGTTGTACGACGCCGAGGCTGAAGCAGGACAAGAGAGACAAGGTTAACCTGAGTGGAATTCTAATAGCATCTCCAATACATGACGTAAAATACATAACCACAAAGTACTAGATGTAAAATACATCAGCCGCTCATCTCTGAACTTAACTGTCGAAACTGAATTTAACTGTCAAAACTGAACTTAACTGTCGAAACTGAACTTAACTGTCGAAACTGAATTTTGCCGTCGAAACTGAATTTTGCTGTCGAAACTGAACACACTAGCAAGGTGAGGCTACACGTCGGTCGACTGACTTTTTCATCTCTGGCCAATCGATTTTGGAGCTGTTGGATACGAAATCAAGGGCCTGCAGTTCATCTTCAACCTCCACCCCCCTGAGCCGCCAGCCACCACCGGCCAAACAGCAGCCCCCCGCTGCCCACAGCCGGCGGTGCGCCGCCCCGCCCGCCTCGAAAACACTCCCCACTGTCGGTCCGCCGCTGCCTCGGCCATCCCTCTAGGCCTCCCCATGCCGAGCTTTTTCTCCGGCGATCCCCACGCCACCGCCCCGCCACCGCCGGCGACCACCGCCCCACCCCACTACGACTGGTTCTTCCTTCACCCCGGTGAGCCCCCCACCCCCTGAAAATCGACTGACCCAAAAGTTGATTCAGTCGACTGAAGTAGCTAAATCGGAGCAGCATCACAAGCAAGAGCAGGAGCGAGAGCAGCAGCGTGAGCAAGAGCAATAGCAAGAGCAGACCAGGCAGGGGACCAAGAGCAAGAGCAGAGCAGTAGAGCGAGCGAGAGCTAAAGCAACAGTAGCTCCTACTGACGTGGATGTCGCCGCCGAGGGAGCGACGCCGTGGAGGAAGTAGCCGGCGACACCGCCATGGATGGAGCCGCGCCGTGTCGGCTCGAGACCGAGCGCCGGCAGCACCGTGAGATCGAATCAAGAAGAAAATGCGACGATTAGTGTACAACCTCTTTGGTGGTGCCAATTACGCCGCGGCTTCATCCGAGGAAACGGTGATGATGATGCTCTTCCGGTGGTGCAGGTGAAGACGGTGGTGTGGGAATGGAGGAGGCGCGAAAGACGAGGGGAACATCGGGGCAGCTCCTTGGAGGTGGAGGACGGGGTGGCTGAACCGGCGGGACGATGAGATCGACGACGGATCCTCATCCGGTACGGTGGATGAGGGACATCGAGGTGTGTCGGGGAAACTGATCCACGAACACCTATGGGACCGGCGGACCGAGCCCCTTTCGGTTCGGCGGGGGGCGGAGGTCGCACGAAGAGCAGATCGAGGCGAAACAGCGAGCGGTTTACCCAGCTTCAGAGCTCTCCGGAGAGATAATACTCCTACTGCTGCTTGTCTAATTGTATTGAGTTCTTGCTCGGGAGCGCTGAGTGCTACAGTACACTCTAGCTGCTAACGAGACCGAGCGTGAGTGTTTTCTGGCTTCGAACCTTCCGAACCCCTCTCGACGTTGCGCACGGGCCTCCTTTTATATGCTCAAGGGGTCACCGACAGGTGGCAACGTAGACAAGGGTAAGAATGGAAAAGGACTTGCGGTTGGTACAGCTACCTGTACAGTGTTTCCTACCTAACCCTGACGGCAGGGGACAAAGGCATTAAATGCCCGTCTATGTCGCCCAAAACAGTGCAGAAAGGGACCGTCAGGGGCGCCACCGCTCGCCACGATGGCGATCTTGTCAGCGCCGCTTGCCACTGCGCACCGCTGGCTGCACAGCCTCCCGCCACGCGCGCCTGGAAAGGCTCCAGGGCGACACGTTAGTGGATGCGCTGGAGCGTAGGTACGGGGTGGTAGCGTGCCGCGGCAAGTGCCTTGCCGCGGTCATTGTCTTGTCGCGTTCGGAGGCTTGTCGCTCCCCGGGTCTTGTCGGGACGCGTGGCGCGTCGCGGCAAACTCCTGGAGATGCCTTGGTGGGCCTTCCCGGCAAGCTCCTCTTGTCGGGGCCTTGTCTCCTTGGCTTGGATACTTTGCTCTTGAATGGCTCCACAGGAACCGCGGAGGACCTTGGCGGTCACCCGGCAAGCCTTGTCGCGGGTGGCTGCAACTGCCCGTGCACAAGTTAGGGATACTAGGGTACCCCTACTCTAGTACACCGACAGGAGCCCCCGGGCCTGGGCCATACACGGTGCCGAGCGTTGTTGGGCCAGGCCCAAAACAGGGCACGGGCACGTGCAGCCTGGGTCACGCCGTATCTTTCTCCGTATCCACCGCGGCCTCCCCAACGACACGTGTCGAATGCGGCGTCGTGGGAGAGATCGTGGGTGGTTTCTTTACTTGGAAAGGAGAAACGTCCGCCCCTCCCTCTTTATAAGCAGGGGAAACAGGGACATTTTGCCCATCCTGCCGGTTGTTACTCCCTTTCCCAAATCTCCGCCGCTCCCTCCTTCTTCCCGAAGCAGAGAGAGAGAAGCGCTCCGCCCCCCATTGCCACCAGCACCACCAACACCGTCGATCTCCCCCACCACCTCCGCCATGGCTCCGAAAGCCGACAAGGGGAAGGGCGTGAAGTCGGTCGAGGCGCAGCGGCTCGCGGCGCTGCGAAAGGAGCGGGCCCTCTTCTCCCCTCAGCTTGCCGCGAGGGAGCTGAGGGAGTACTACTACCTCTTCTGGTCGATGGAGACGCGAGCACATCCGTGCATGAGGGTACTCCCGGCTGCCGCATCGGAACTGGCTCCAAACAGGTACCCCTTCTTCGCGCTGTTCTTCTACTGCGGGCTCTGCCCGCCCTTCTCTGAATTCTTCTGTGACATCATGAACACCTACGGGTTCCGCCTCCTTGATTTCACCCACAACGCCGTTCTGACCATGGCAGTTTTCGCACATCTCTGCAAAAACTTTGTCGGAGTCCACCCAAATGTAGCCCTCTTCCGCCACTTCTTTATGCCCCGGGTTGAGAGAGGAGAGCCCCTTGCCGGCGGGATCGCTTGGATCTCAAGAGTCGGCAAGAAGGAAGCTTATCTGGAGGGAGAGCTCCGCAGCAAGTGGGAGGAATAGAGAGCAGAGTGGTGCTGGATCGTCGAGGAGAACCCGCAGCCGTTTACTGCCCTGCGCCAAGCCCCAATAGTACGCGGCAATGATTGGAGCAACGTGGCCCCGGAAGACGACAGGCTGAGTATTGCCGTCACCTGGATCCTTCGTCTTAGGCTTGCCAGGCTCACTGTAGGTGCCGTTGGCGCATACTTTCTCCGCCGCCGCATCGCCCCCTTGCAGGAGAGGAGGAGACCTGCCTAGGAGTTCCAGAACTCGGCGGATATCATGAGTCTGCGCCCGGGCCTCAACTTCAACTTCACCGTCCTGGAGCTGGATGCGATGCTCCTGGAGCTGTTCAAGCGCGATCCTCAACATCCATTTGTGTTGCCGAGGGGTGTGGTTCCACTGTGCAACAATTCTTCGCTCGACCGCATCCGTGCCATGATGCCTCTGAGCGACTCGCACGGAATCGTTCCGACTTGGTAAGAGCCTGCCGACGACGTCATGCGAGATTTCTTTGACGGCCTAGAAGAAGTGCCGATCCGCCCCAATGAGCAGAAGAGCCTCACCCGCGACACCATCGATAATGAGATGCAGCGCACCACCACCAGGCTGGAAGAGGTGGCTGCAGCCGTTGCCGCGGGTGAGTTCGGATTCACCATGGAGGAGGCAGAGGCAGCAGAGGCGGCAAGTCTTGCCGAGCGCGAGGAGTTTGCCGGCGAGGAAGAACTTGTCGGGCCCAAAGAGGAGGAGCCGAGCGAGCCCGGCAAGGGAGAGCTTGTCGGGCTCGAACCCTCAGGCAGCTCGTCGCAAGTAGAGCCCCCAGCTCCACCAAGAAGGCATCTCCGGAAGGCGCGGGACGTAGTGGAGCGGCAGACGAGCCAACAGCCGTCGAGCCGTGCGACACGCTCTACCACGGCAAGCAGTGTTGTCGCGGGAGCGCCTCACGCCGCTGCCGCAACTAAGGCAGGGTCTTCCCGGTCCACCGCTACTGCCCCTGCCAAGCGGGCAAGGGAACCTACTCCTCCGCCTCGTCGCACCGGAGGCGATCTGGACTTCGATCTTTCCGCGCTCAGCTCCGACGAGGAAGAAGAAGAGTAAGATTCTTTGCTGTTCTTGTAAGTCTTCAATTTTGTTGCTTTGTCTTGTATCTGACTTGCTTTTACTCTGAACCTATTCCTTTTCAGGACGCTGGCCCAGAGAGCGGCGAAGAGAGCCAAGGCCTCGGTGATTGTCATCGAGGATGATCCCGCTGTGACGGCAGGGGATATGTCCGAGACCACCTTGCCGGACCCGGCAACCCTTCCTCCAAGCAGCCCCCAGCGCAGCCCCCAGCGTAAGTGTATTGTTTATTTCCTGCTTTCGGGCGCGCATGGGTGCTCCTTCTTTGCTGATATCTGATTGCTGGTTTGTGCAGGAGTAGAGCAGCCTCACCAGGAGGGCCCGGTGGCCGCTCCCGAAATGCCATCTGCCTCCACTACACCGCCAAGAGAAGATTCCCCGGCAAGGGAGCGTTCTCCGGCAAGGGAAAATTCTCCGGCAAGGCGCACCTCTCCGGCAAGGGACGGCACCAGCGATCCTCCGGTTATTGAGACCACGACCGCATATCCTAGCACAGGTAATCCTTTTGCCTGAGAACTTCCCTTGTGTTCTTCTTCTTATGATTTTCTTTTTTGAATGTTCGCTTGATTTCTCTCCCTTTTTTTCCGTTCGCCAGATCCATCTGCCACAGAGCCGATGGAAACCGAGGTCACCGGCAAGGAGAATGCACGCAGCAGCGTTGACGACACCGTCACCACCGAAGGAGAGGCCGGCGCTGATGATCCTGCCGGCGAAGAGGCCGCCAAGGCTGCCGCCGCAGAAGCAGGCGAGGGATCCGGCGATCGCACTGACGGCCCTGAGGCCGCAGGAGCGCCAGGCGCTACGCCGACCGCCGATCCCTCCGCCGCTGCTGCAGCGCCAGGCTCGAAGAGCCCCAGCCAGGCGCCTATCTGAAGGCCGGCGACGGCATCTTCATCAAGCTCCCCTGGGCTTCAAGCTCCAGGGCACCGGTCGAAGGAGAGGAGCTGGACGGAGAAGTTCTTGCCTCCACTGGGCTGAAGCTGGTTGACGCGCCAAGCAGCAGCAGTGACGAGCCTGAGGAGGAGCGGCTGCTGCGGAAGCTGCTGTCACTCTACCGCGCCCGACAAGCCAAGCTGGTGTCCCGCGAGGCACTTGTCGCGAAGGCGGGAGTTGACATTGAGAAGCGCGTGGAGGAGCTCCGGGGCCTTAGGGAGGAAGCTCTCCGGTCCTTGGCGGAGGAGCGGGAGCAACTTCTCGAGGAGCGGAAAGCCTTCCTCCTCGAGAAGGCTGAAGCTGGAGAGAAGCAACGGCTTGTCGCCGAAAACTTATTTGCGCAGGAAGGAGAGTTGGCGCAGCGCAAGGTCAATCTTGACAGCCACGAGGAGGAGCTCGCCGCGTGCGAGCAAGCAATTGGCGGGGCTCTCAAGGAGGCAAAGGATGCCGCCGGAGCTGCCGAGGCCGCCAAGAAGGAGCTGGAGACAAAGGTGGCGCAGCTGGAAGCCGATCTCCGGGCAAGCGGCGAGGAGCTTGCCGCGCTCAAGCGTGAGCGCGAGAAGGACGCTGCCGCTCATGGTGAGCTGCAGGGTCTTCTTGCTGAGAGGAACAAGGAGCTCAGCGCCGCCAAGGATTCCAACGCCGATCTCGAGCTGAAGCTGGTCACGTTGACTCAGACGCTGGACGGCACCAGGGAGCGAGAAGCGGCCTTGTCGGAGAAAATCAAGGCCGACGAGGTGTTGCTGGCGAATGCTGCTGCTGCCCAGGAAACTTTCAGGGAAACCGTGGAGCATTGGACCGAGGGTCTTGTGGATGCTGCCGCGGCCATCGACAAGGAGCTGGCGCTGCTGGGGATGGAGGATTTCGGGTACTCCTCCGATGAGCACCTCCAACCCAGCGCCAAGCTCAGCTTGTTCTTCGAAGGCGTGGCGACGGCCCTCCAGCAACTCCGGGAGAAGATCCCAAAGCAGCTGGCTGACGAGTCGCGCAAGATCTGCGCAGGGGCTCTCCAGAAGGTGCTGGTGAAGGTGGCCTTTCGCAATCCAGGCCTCAACTTCACCAACGTCCTCAGGTCCTTGCCGTTGGATGCCGATCTGGAAGCTCTCAAGGCCCTTGTCGCACCCATTGTGGACAAGGTGAGCGGGATCAAGAGGGTCGAGGGCGATCGCGTAGATTAGGCCGCCCATTTTCTCTTTTCCTTGTCGCTGCTGGTCATGTCATGAAAACAATCTATTAGAGCCGCGACAAGTTATCTTGTAATATGACTCCATTTTGGATATCAATTTCTATGTTATTTCCTTTGCTTGATTCCTTCCTTTGTACGTTTTCGCCCTACGCTTTTAGGGAACTTGTCGGCGCAGGCACCCTTGCCGCGAGCGCTGAGTGCGGAACGTCAGCAGCCTGCTGGCGGTGCCGCTGCCGACAAGAAACCTTGTCGCAACTAGTCGCAGCTCACTTAAGTTGTTGAGCGGACTCGAAACAAAGTAAGGGCGCAACTAGCTACGAGTTGGTTCCTCCGCGCACAGGTTTTCCATGCAAAGCAAGGTCGTTCGAGGAAGATAACTTCAAATTTTTTAACTGATTGCTCAAACTTTGGCAACTTAGCTTTGCTGTCGTTTTCTTTCCGGTAAGGCGAACACTTCCTTGAATGATGCCTGGTCCACACCATTATCTCCTTTCCCCCCGGCAAACTTGTGCGCGAGGGAACTTCCTTCCTTTGAGAAAGAGAAAGCAGAGAAAATAATGATATGAAGCCTTACGGCTCGTTATTGCTTACCGGGGGTATGTGCTGCACAAAGTGTCAGATACATGCATGCAAAGAAATTTAGAATGCATGAAATTGACAAGATGTGCAGAGCACATGCGCTTTACTTATGCACGGGATCTGCGCCCGGCTTTGTACAAAGGATTACATGCAACATCAGCAAAGACTTGTACAAAAGATGGTTGCCAGAACAGGTTCCAGCAACCGCGCCTTACGGGTAAAACTTACGAAGATGCTCAATGTTCCAGGAGTTGCTCACCGGAATGCCATCTTCGGTCTCAAGGCGGACAGCACCAGGCCTAGTGACTCGTTTCACCCGGTAAGGGCCTTCCCACTTCGGCGTCAACTTGTTGGAATTCTTGGCGGACTGAACGCGCCGAAGAACAAGGTCGCCTTCCTCGAGACTTCTGGCATTAACTTCGCGGCTATGGTAGCAGCACAAAGCTTGCTGGTATCGAGCAGCTCGTACAGCAGCCTGAAGACGGTCCTCCTCAAGGAGCAGTGCGTCGTCTTTTCGCAGCTGCTCTTGCTCAAGCTCATCATAAGCGAGCACTCGAGGTGACCCGTATACGAGTTCCGTGGGGAGAACTGCCTCTGCTCCATAGACTAGAGCGAAAGGTGTCTGGCCAGTGGCTCGATTTGGCGTCGTTCTGACCGACCAAAGAACCACCGGCAGCTCCTCAATCCAGTTATTTCCGCACTTGCGCAGCCTGTCGAAAGTCCTAGTCTTGAGCCCACGCAGCACTTCAGCATTTGCCCTCTCCGCTTGACCGTTGCTTCTCGGATGAGCAACAGAAGCGAAGCAGACCTTGGCGCCAAGATCTTGGACATACTGCATGAAGGTGCGACTCGTGAATTGTGTGCCGTTGTCGGTAATGATCCTATTAGGGATCCCGAAACGGCAAACAATTGACGTGAAGAACTTGACTACTGACTGTGCTGTCACCTTCCTCACTGGTTCCACTTCCGGCCACTTTGTGAACTTGTCGATTGCAACATACAAGTACTCAAAGCCCCCGACAACTCGGGGAAAGGGGCCGAGGATGTCGAGCCCCCAGACCGAAAATGGCCAGGATAAAGGGATCGTCTGGAGAGCTTGAGCTGGCTGGTGTATCTGTTTGGAATGGAACTGGCACGCTTCACACTTGGTTACTTGTGCAGTTGCATCCTGGAGGGCTGTCGGCCAAAAGAAACCTTGCCGGAACGCTTTGCCGGCAAGTGCTCTTGCGCCAATGTGGTGACCACATATGCCTCCATGTATCTCTTCCAACAACTTTTGTCCGTCTTCCCGGTGAATACACTTCAATTTAACGCCGTTGAGTCTTCTTCTGTACAGTGTGTTGTCGACAAACTGGTACATACTTGACTGCCGGGCTACTCTTTCCGCTTCTTCTTGCTCTTCGGGAAGTTCTCCTGTCTGAAGGAAACGGACAATCTGCTGTGCCCATGCTGGAGCTTGCGGCTCGACAACAAGGACTAAATGCACATCTACTGCTGCGGGAACATCCGCTTCTACGGCAAGAACCTGCGGCCTAGCCGGAGCTTGATGTTCCCCAGCAAGCTTGCCGGAGCAAAACTTGTCGGGAGTGTCTGCTTCAACGGGACAAACCCTAAGGCTCGCCGGAGCAGACTGCTCCTCAGCACACTTGGCGTCGATCTTGGGGACCTTCTTGGCGGCGGCCTCGGGGAGCTCTGCCGGAAAATAGTCAGCAAAAATAAACTTCCTATTCTTGCTCTGTCCAGTTGATGATGTTACAGACGGTTGAGTCAGCTTGAGCACAAAGATCCCTGGTTCCACAGGTAACTTAAGTGCGGCGCACTTTGACAGGCCATCAGCAATGTTGTTCTGAGCTCTTGGAACATGTTCCATCTGTAGGCCGTCAAAGTGCTCTTCTAGCTTTCTCACTTCATCAACGTAAGCTTCCATCAACGGACTCTGATAACTCTTGTTCACTTGGCGGACGACAAGCTGTGAGTCACCCCTGACAATGAGCTTCTTGATCCCAAGGACTGCCGCGATCCTGAGACCGACAAGCAAACCTTCATACTCTGCGGTATTGTTCGTTGCTTGCTCCTTGGGAAACTGCATCTGGACTACGTACTTGAGGTGCTCTCCGATGGGAGCGACAAGCAGCACACCCGCACCGGCGCCTTGCAGCGAGAAGGCACCATCAAAGTACATCAGCCACTCTTTGTTTGCTTCCTTGACGGGGATTCTCGTCTCCGGGATTTCTTCATCTGGTGTTGGCGTCCATTCCGCTATGAACTCCGCCAATGCCCTGCTTTGGATAGTTGAAGTGCTCTCAAACTTGAGGCCAAAGCTTGACAGTTCCAGTGCCCACTCGACAATCCTGCCTGTTGCTTCTGGATTTTGCAGTATCCTCTTCAGCGGAAAACGAGTGACAACTGTGATCTCATGTGCTTGGAAGTAATGGTGCAGCTTTCTCGAGGCCATGAGAAGGCCGAAAAGCAATTTCTGCACACCAGAGTACCTCGACCTAGCCCCCTGCAGAAGGGAACTGACAAAGTAAACTGGGCGCTGCACCATCCTTTTCTGCATCTTCTCATGCGCCTGCGCAGATCCATCTTTGTCGGGACGAGAGCTTGTCGGTGAAGCCCCCTGCTTGTCGCTGGATGCATCTGCCGTGGTTGCTGGCTCATCATCCGCCTCCCTCTCTGCTACTAACGCAGCACTAACCACTTGATTGGTTGCCGCTATATATAGCAGCAACTTCTCTTGTGGTTTAGGTACGACAAGTGTTGGAGTGGAGGACAGGTATCTCTTCAAGTCCTGCAGCGCAGCCTCCGCTTCCGGAGTCCATTTCATTGGACCTGCCTTTTTCAATATTTTGAAAAATGGCAGGGTGCGCTCAGCAGACCTAGAGATAAACCTGCCGAGAGCAGCTATGCAACCGGCAAGTCTTCGTACATCCTTGACGCGCTTTGGTGCTTCAATCTGCTCGATGGCCTTGATCTTGTCGGGATTGGCTTCAATTCCCCGCTGAGACACGAAGAACCCGAGAAGCTTGCTGGAGGGGACTCCAAACACACACTTCTCGGGGTTAAGCTTGAGGTTGATCTTACGCAGATTTGCAAAGGTTTCATCTAAATCTTGAATCAGAGTCGCCTTGTCCTTGCTCTTGACCACTATGTCATCCATGTAGGCTTCCACATTTCTGTGCATTTGCGGCTCAAAAGCATAATGGACTACCCTTGCAAATGTTGAACCAGCATTCTTTAAACCGAAAGGCATCCGTACAAAACAGTATGTGCCACATGGGGTGATGAATGCGGTTTTCTCCTCATCCTCTTCTGCCATGAAGATCTGATGGTATCCTGAGTATGCATCAAGAAATGAAAGCAAGTCACATCCGGCCGTGGAGTCAACAATTTGGTCGATGCGCGGCAAGGGAAATGGGTCTTTGGGACAAGCTTTATTAACATCGGTAAAGTCGATACAAAGCCTCCATTTCCTGTTGGCTTTGCGCACGACAACAGGATTGGCCAACCACGTAGGATGGAGCACTCCTCTGACAAGGCCTGCTGCTTCCAACTTCTTGATTTCTTCTGCGATGAATTCTTGGCGCTCCACTGCCTGTTTCCTGACTTTCTGCTTGACGGGCCGCGCATGAGGACAGACGGCCAGGTGGTGCTCAATTACTTTCCTGGGAACACCGGGGATGTCAGACGGTTGCCATGCAAACACGTCGACGTTCGCCCGCAGGAAAGCAAAAAGCGCGCTTTCCTATTTAGGGTCGAGAGTGGCACTGATGGTGAAGGTACCACCAGTGCCGTCCTCCTTGGTGGACACCTTCTTGGTATCCGGTGGAGCTGCCATTGCCTTCTTACACTTGCCGGTGGAGATCGATGGTGCATCCTCGATGGTAGCGCAGCACTCCGAAGAGGTGCGCTTGCCGGACTGGGCATCAGAACTCTTGCCGGACTTGGTCTTCTTTGCCCCGGGAGCTTCAGCGGCAAGTGACTTGCGATCTGTTGCGGCTGCCGCTTCCCGGTAGATCTTGTCGGTGCAGATAAGGGCATCCTTCTTGTCGCCAGGGACAGAGATGACACTTATCGGGCCTGGCATCTTCAGCATGTTGTATGCATAGTGAGAGGCTGCCATGAACTTGGCGAGTGCTGGACGGTCGAGTATTCCATTGTAAGGCAATGGAAAGTCAGCGACGTCAAAAGTGACCCTCTCAGTTCTGAAATTCAACTCGCTGCCAAATGTCACCGGCAATGTGATCTTTCCCTTCGGCTTTCTCCTTCCCGGATTGATTCCTTGGAACGTGCCGGTTTCTTCGAGCTCGCTATCTGGGATCTGGAGTTTTTGGAGTACCGCGGAGGAGATCAAGTTCAAGCCGGCCCCGCCATCAACTAGCATCTTAGTGACCTTGAGGTTGCGGATAGTTGGTGAAACCAACATCGGCAAGCACCCGACCGCAGTTATGCGATCAGGGTGGTCCTCAATATCAAAGATGATAGGCGTGCTGGACCATTTCAGAGGCTTGCGTGACTCGACGGGTGGTTCCGCTGCATTGACTTCCCGCACCCACTGCTTGAGCTGGCGGTGTGAAGTATGCAGAGAAGCACCGCCGTCAATGCACAAGACCTCTGTGGCTTTCTGGAACTCCTGCTCATCGGCCTCGTCATCATCCATATCTTCATCGTCGTCGTCATCTTCATCCTTGTCGCGGCCGCGGGGAGGTCTGTCTCCTTGCCGCTGCTTGGCCTTGCCGTGGCGTCCCCCTCGGCCGGGACGCTTCGTGCTGGCTCCTCCAGCACCCTCCTAGGCTTTCTCCTTGTCGCGCCGCTCGTATTCAGCCTTCTGCTGTTCCACAAGCTGCTCGACCTTCTTGCAGCATTGGAGGTCATGGCCCTTGGTGCGGTGGATCTTGCAGTACTGTTTATTGGTGCCGTCCTGCTTGTCGGCGACCGCCACAGCCTGGCAGTTGTTACCGCCGGAGCTACCAGCTTTGGCTTTCTTGGCGCCGCCTCCGTTGCCGGACTGCTCAAGGACTAGCACATCTTTGCCTTTCTTCTTCCTGTTGTTCCGCCGCCGGTTTTTCTTTGCCGGGGCGGTCCCCTCACTATCTGATCCTGCTGCTTCTATATTCTCTCCGGGGAGTTTCCTCCCCTCCTCAGCACGCGCACACTTGTCGGCCAAGGCATATAGCTCACTGACGTCTCTGATCTTGCACATCGCCATCTCCTCCCGCATCCTGCGGTTCCGCACGTTCTGATGAAACGCGCTGATTACCGTGTCAGGGTGGACATCTGGGATGTTGTGCTGTACGCGGCTGAATCTTTGAATGTACTTGCGCAGGGGCTCTCCTTCCTTCTGGGCGAGCAGATGAAGGTCGCTTTCTTGGCCAGGAGGCTTGTGGCCGCCTGTAAAGGCGCCGACAAACTGATGGCATAGATCGGCCCAAGAGGATATGGAGTTGTCCGGCAAGTGCATGAGCCATGATCTGACGTTGGGCTTGAGCACCAGTGGGAAGTAGTTGGCAAGGATCTTGTCGTCCCGTCCCCCGGCATCTTGCACCACGATGGTGTAGATGCTGAGGAACTCCGACGGATGCGTCTTGCCGTCATACTTCTCTGGTACGTCTGGTTTGAAATTCTTCTTGCTGGGCCACTGGACTTGCCGCAGCTCACGAGTGAACGCAGGGCAACCTACCGCGTACGGCAAGTCTCCTGGTTCCCCTGGCGCATGCATGTCGACAGAGGGCCCAGCACGCTGGTCAGATTGATGCCGCGCTTCTCTTCGGCGCTCGATGCGAGTACGAGCGTCTTCTTGCTGTCATTCGTGAAGAACTTGGCGTTGATCGCGACGAGCTTGTGGATCCGATGATGCGGTGGAGTCGCTGTCGAGGTGGACCCGGCGATTCGGCGATCTTGGCCTTCGGGGTGGAGAGTGCACGGTGGTTGCACCCCCACCGGTTCCGTTACCATCGGCTCGCGCCTGGCGGTCCTGCCGCGGCAGCGACATACTCGGCGGTCGTGGAGTGTCGCCGTTGGCGAAGCCGATGAGACTCTGAATGGTTGCCCTCCATTGATCGGTCTTGTCCGCCGTTGGAGGGTAATCCAGAGCAGTTGAGCTCGCGCTAAAGCTTCTGCTGGAGTGGTGGGCGGTAGTGGCGAATGGTCCGAGGAGCGTGATGTGCTCGGACTTCTAACTATGTTAGAAGGAGCAGTATCCCGTCCAGGCGACCGTGTCTCGCTCGCGCCAGCACCTTGGCGTGCATGCTGGTCTTGAGCACCCCGAGATCCACCAGCTCGATCTTGGTCCAACAAACGTATGGTACTACGAATACCATGACGCTGTCGGTCCTGCGCCTCCTGAGATGGGCGCGGAACATGTACGGACGCCGAGGTCTGCGCAGCCTTGTCCTTGGACCTGGCATCACCTTGCGCTCCCTCGTCGGCGTCCGTTCTTCCGCCGGCGTCTACCCCACCACCCGCTTGCTCCGGTGGCGGTGGGATCGACGCAGATGGAACAACTGCCTCCGAACCCTTCTTCTTCGGTGGCATGTCGATGAAGAAGGTGAAGATTTAGCTCGCGTGAACGCCGGATCAGGTTCACACAATCTCGACGCCCCCTACCTGGCGCGCCAAAGATGTCGGGGAAACTGATCCACGAACACCTATGGGACCGGCGGACCGAGCCCCTTTCGGTTTGGCGGGGGGCGGAGGTCGCACGAAGAGCAGATCGAGGCGAAACACGCGAGCGGTTTACCCAGCTTCGGAGCTCTCTGGAGAGATAATACTCCTACTGCTGCTTGTCTGATTGTATTGAGTTCTTGCTCGGGAGCGCTGAGTGCTACAGTACACTCTAGCTGCTAACGAGACCGAGGGTGAGTGTTTTCTGGCTTCGAACCTTCCGAACCCCTCTCGACGTTGCGCACGGGCCTCCTTTTATATGCTCAAGGGGTCACGGACAGGTGGCAACGTAGACAAGGGTAAGAATGGAAAAGGACTTGCGGTTGGTACAGCTACCTGTACAGTGTTTCCTACCTAACCTTGATGGCAGGGGACAAAGGCATTAAATGCCCGTCTATGTCTCCCAAAACAGTGCAGAAAGGGACCGTCAGGGGCGCCACCGCTCGCCACGATGACGATCTTGTCAGCGCCACTTGCCACCGCGCACCGCTGGCTGCACAGCCTCCCGCCACGCGCGCCTGGAAAGGCTCCAGGGCGACACGTTAGTGGATGTGCTGGAGCGTAGGTACAGGGTGGTAGCGTGCCGCGGCAAGTGCCTTGCTGCGGTCATTGTCTTGTCGCGTCCGGAGGCTTGTCGCTCCCCGGGCCTTGTCGGGACGCGTGGCGCGTCGCGGCAAACTCCTGGAGATGCCTTGGTGGGCCTTCCCGGCAAGCTCCTCTTGCCGGGGCCTTGTCTCCTTGGCTTGGATACTTTGCTCTTGAATGGCTCCACAGGAACCGCGGAGGACCTTGGCGGTCACCCGGCAAGCCTTGTCGCGGGTGGCTGCAACTGCCCGTGCACAAGTTAGGGATACTAGGGTACCCCTACTCTAGTACACCGACAAGGTGTTGCTGTGGACGATGTCGTCGGGGAAGAGGCTCCGGCTGGCTGGCGGACGGAGCAGGGTGTGGGGCTTCATCGTGGGTTTTCGCGACCTTGGTGTATGAATGGGTGGGCGGATGGGATGGTAGTGGGGAACCATGGCTTAGGGACGCGCTTGTCCGAAATGTGGGGTAAGTTATGAAAGTACCCCCACCGATTTGAGGCGGTTCTTTTGGTTCAGGGGTACCACAGGCATTTCGCGTGTCGGGATTTCATAGGAGGTGGGAGTTTTGGCGCGCGTTGTAATTTTGGAATAGCAAGGCGCGAGTTGAGATGGAGGGAGTTGTCGGAGCACGACGAGACAAAGATATATCTTAAATATTCCGGGCTAACAAGGCGCGGGTTGAAATTTCCAGACAAGCCTAACGTGTACGGTACCAAATCAATGCCCACTACAAATGTCATTCAAAACTTTGAATTCATGTTATGTTCAATTAAAATATTTTGCTACGTGTATAATGCATGCAACCTAGTACCCAAATGAACGTTTTAGTGCATTCCAAACGTATATACTACCACTTCAATATGAACTAAATTTGATTTCGTTTCTCTATTTGAATAAGATCTACAGTAATGATTGTTGTGAAGTCAAAGCATTTGAATTCGTTTCTCTGTTTTAGTAAGATCTACAATCATCATTATTGTCAAGTTAAACCATCATTTGTGTATTATCTTCACAACACACCTCATGATTAGTCTCGAGTTACATATGAACTATGTGTACTATATGAACTCGAACTCAATTTTTTAAATCCACTTTATGTTGATTTCAAATCACATTACATTTCTAGCTCTAGCTAGATCTTCATAATCTAAACCATGTCTCGGATGTATAATGTGTTTATCACATTATGTATTGTGCCCCACCCCCTACGCCTACAAGTATTTAGATGTGAGTTGCAAACACCACACATTACCACAAATTAAAATAAAATGTGAGAATGTTCGATATATAAAGTATTGTTTAGATTGTTCGATATTTAGTTGTAAGCTGCAAACGCCATACATTATCACAAATTCAAATAAAATGTGAGATTGTTTGATGTATAGTATGGTTTAGATTATTCGACATTTAGCTATGAGTTACAAACGCCATGCATTATCACATTATGGTATAACATGTGCACAACACGTGTTTCACCGCTATATTCATGCATGCATATGTTTAAAACACTATGATCTCCTATTCAAATATATGAATCCTCTTTCATATCAAATTATGATCTTTGTTAGTCTCTTACACCCACACAATCCTCTAACCTTTGTAGCTACCACTAACTTTCTCTCGTGCATGCACACGCCCTCCTCGCCCTCCCCTCCCTCGACATTCTATCCACCGGGCACATTCATTTTTTTCTTTAGGTCATTCTCCCAGAGTCTCCACAACTCCTCTCCGACACACACTGATCGATAAACCTCTCCAGCGATGCCTTCCTACAACATACACACACACATTCAATCTCCTCCTTTATGTGTCCTTGCCTCGTGTCTCTCATACGGTCACACATACGTGTAAACTCTTGCCCCTCTTTTCATCGATCTCACAACCGCACACTCCTCCCCCTATCTAGCTAGTAGCTGGGCCTCTCACACCACCTCCTAGCTCCATTCTCTCTGTCTATCCGTCTCGCTGGGCCTTATTTGCCTCTAACAAATGGACGTACACTGACCAATCTCTCGCTATACATATAGCTAGCTAGGTCCTTATAACTCGTTTTTACCCACACGTCGATCAATCTACCTCATTAGTTATGTGTCTCCCTTCCTCCGACAAACAACAATTGATCTACTGATCTAGTTAGGTTTGCTTACCAAACACATGGTTCCCCTTCATCATCCATGGATGCGTCCCGACAGATCTATCACACACATGCACACACAGAAACACATCCCCACTCTTATTGATAACATTGCAGTTCCACCCTCAGTTTGTCTAGTAGGCCTCTCCCACCATCTTCGAGAAGCAACTCCATCACCCATCCAGCACTCTACCCCTCTCCCTCCCTCCCTCTCTCCTCTCTCTCTGTCCCATCATATTTCCCGTCCTTTAGTTATGTATGGATGTCGACCGATCTCCCTCAAGACATAGCTGGGTCTCTCCTTCTCAACACATATACGAGTTGTTCTACCTCTATAGTTAGGCCTCTGCCTACCCCTCCCCCCACCCCTCCCCCCCACACACCGATACATTGAGCACTCTAGTCATGTCTCCCTGCCACACACAAGCTTGACATGTGTGCTCTGACGTTCCGGTAGGTCAGTCGCCCTATATCTTTGACTTGCACACACACACAATTTCGATGGCTCTCTTCATCGATCTCGCACCCAACCACTTGATCCTTTCTTCGACTCTATCGATATCTATGACCCCTCCCTCTCTTCTTGTGGATTGCCCGACCCTCTATATATGATATGGATAGGCCTCCGTTTCACACACATTGCATGCAAAAATTTGTTTGAGATGTCATCGACACATATTCCCACCAATACATTCACGAAATCAACCCCCCACCACCCCCACCCCAAAACAAAAAACACCCACGAACACGGTTTTTATCTCTCACACACACCCACGTAGGCGGGGGACATGCACGAAGAGAAGAGGTGCATGCACAACGCATGTACTCCCATCTCTTTCCCAACCACACCCGCACGGGTACACGATGGAGCTCATTTCTGTTCGAAAAAGGCAGCCCATGTGGTAATTTGGCACGTGTACTGGTTGTCCACTTGGTGGAGGGAGGATCATCTACCATGGGTGAACAAACAAATTGCGACTTGACGCGTTATGTTAAAAAAAGAGGCAAACCATGTGGGGCCTACCTTAGAGGCAAGGCTCTATGCACTGCAGTACTTTTGATGTGTCCCGTCAACTCGCAGAACAAGGAGAATCTTGCTTAGTATGCCGTCTCCCCTGCCCACGGGCGCGGTGGCTCGCAGGATGAGGTGAAGCTTGCTTAGTACTGTCTGCCTTACGCCCGCTCCCTCGCCCATGCGCGCGGTGGCTCGCAGGACAAGGAGAAAAATTTACTACTCCCTCCGTTTACTCCTCGTCCCTAATACCTTCATTATAGAGATTATATCATATTGTTTGGAATATATATGTCCTTTAGTAGATTTCAATATGAACTACTAGTACATACTCCAAACACTGATGTATACAGACGTATTTTAGAGTGTAGATTCACTCATTTTGCTCCATATGTAGCACTCTCCCTCGCCCCTCGACCCTCGCCCACGTGGTGGACGTGCAGCAATTCATTCGGTCTCATATAGCCAGAACAATATACACTGCACTACCATTATTGCTCAACTTCCCGAAGAGGCGGACGACCAATCGCAAGGTTAATATTTTGGAGATGCCAAGCGCAAGGTTATAGGAGAATGAGTAGTAGGTGCTGCATCATTTATAAATAAAGTTTTTTTCTTTAGTGGCACGTACGCAATATGATAGGTTCATATGGAGAGAAAAGGAAACCGCTCCATTATATACATAGTCTGGACGGGCCAGCCTACACGGTTGCTTGCTGGGGTTGCTCTCTTCACACTCTCTCGCACAAAACGACTGTGGCCACATCTCTAACATCCCAGCGGATCACGTCCGCCGGGGGAAGGGGTGGATGCTTAGTGTAGATGCGGTCGCCGTCGCTAACGGCGAAAACCCACTGTTGGCACGTCCCGATCAGGGGTCCCCGCCGTTCTCTCTCACAAAGCCCGTGAGGTTGCCTTCGTCCCTTGCTCACTACCGCGATGTGGGCAGTTGCCGCCTCCCGCCGCCCTCCTCAAGGTTGCGCTATGTCCCTCAGGTACAACTCCCTTTACAGCCGTCTTGCACCACTGCTCCAGCTTCCCACATCACTCCATGTGTATATTTCTCTACTTCTTTTCCCCACACATACCTCGACTAGCTTCTACGTACTGTATTTGTGATGAGTTTATGTCTCATCAACTAGTCCCAGTAATCTTATTCTAATCACGCTTCTTCAATTTCTTTGCCACAGGGATGCTCATCTCGATTTTGGTGAAACTGCACAAAATGATCCGATGGTCAAAAGGTTGCAAACTTCATTTAGGAAGCTCGAACATTGCCAGCAAATTGAAGCCTGGTTAGGGTTCACGGTTCAAGGGCTAGGGACTACATGGATCATTTTTTTTCTTTAGCTGCCTCTGTTCCAAAATAAGTGTCAACTTTAGTAGTAGGACAACTTTGTACTAAAGTTTGCATAAAGTTGAGACACTTATTTTGGAACGGAGGGAGTACATATTTGCTATGATCTGTCAATCATTGAGATGCAATAGCATGCATGTTAGTCTCCTTTGTATTTGATGAAATGTTGCAACATGCAACCTTGGACACAAGATACATGTAACAGAAGCTGGAAGCTTCATAGCATTGTACAAATTTATCTCGTTGATAAATTACAGTACGTACTATACTAGTACTTCCTCCGTTCCTAAATATAAGTCTTTTTAGAGATTTCAGCATGAACCACAAGCGGATGTATATAGATGCATTTTAAGTGTAGATTCATTCATTTTGTTCCGTATGTAGTTCACCTAGTGGAATCTCTACAAAGACTTATCTACTAGTAATAGCTAGGCCCCACTACTAGGAATTCACTATCCTCTCCTTGAGCCACATCATCAAAATTAATGTAGCCGTTAGATGAACTAAATCATTCCATAATAGCCGTCTGATCTAGACATTGAGAGGCTCCACACTAAGCCACATGCAAGCATGCAGAAATACCGTGGCATGCATGTGAGTGGGTTTTAAATCACATCAACATGTCTGCACGCAAGCATGCACCGGTAGCATGCATGTAAGTGAGCTTTTAAGTCCCATTAACATGTCAAAAAGAAAAATATAATCCCATTATGCAGTATGAGTTGGCTGATCTTTTTTCCTTATGTGGGATGATCTACATGATGATGGGAGTTTTTTTAGTTTGGCTACCACATTTGTCATGCGGTTATAGAGTTTTTTTAGTTCTATGAAATCGATAATTTTACGCAAAGAGATATACGGCTGTTCCGCGGCAACGCGCGGGGACTCATCTAGTAGTATTTAGGAACAGAGGGAGTACTATGTAAAGAGTTAGGTGTCGCACGGTGTCCAGAAAATATGGTGATAGTGTGAGGTGGGCCATGTAAGCCTGCGTGTTTGCACTGCTCTTGCACTCCTCCACTGTAAGAATGGAGAAAATTGTAATCTAGTAGTACCTCCTTTCATGGCGTGGGACATCCAGCAGTCCTACCACCTCAGTAATAAAGACCAATGAGCTGTCAAATCACATAGACTCAGCAGTAAGTTGGACGGGCGAAGCAACCATCACTCTTGCGCCAGTGAGAGGTTGCGTCCGCTCTGCCCGGGCAAGAATGCGACACCGATTCTTTTGAGCAGCGCTGACCATTTCGGGTGGGAAGCACGCGCGGGCGATGGAGGGGCTTTGGGTGGGCCAGGCTGGTCCCTACCGGACACGCCCGGAAACGAGAGGATGCACCGACTCTCGCGGCTAAAATCATACACTATGCACCATCTCTCTGTAGGAGTAGGTCGATCTGTCGCTCTCTCCAACACATACATGATGTTAAGCACACACACACACACACACGCACGCACATGCACACACCTTGGTCCCGCTGCACCTTCTAACATGACTTATTACACCTAGACGGAGGGAGTAGTAAGTACGAGATACAGTGGCACACTGACTTAGGTCGAATACAAGTGCCCAAAATTGTGTGCATGTTAATAATAAGGATTCACTTAAAATAGTACGTGAGCGAACAGAGGGATCAATTGGACAGTGTTGCCGAGCAGTAGCGAGATGTGTGAGGTAAGATACACTGCTGGCGCTTTTATTTTTTCTTATTAATTTGTTTGTTTCACCCTCTGACTAGTGGGACCCAACGTACTACATGGAGATAGGTAAGGTGACTAAGGCTGCATTATTTCTGCACCACTGTGGATAGTCTTACCACCAAAGCCACATGACACGATTATGATTTAAATCCCAATGACTCCCACACACACAAAAAAAACATGGCATGCTTGTCACACAAATGCAGGAATGTATAAAAGGTTATGTTCCTCTCGTTGAACATAACGGGAGGGTTGTGTAGCTGGTTAGCTTATTCGCTCGACAAACTTGAGGTCTCGGGTTCCACTCAAAAAAAACATGAGGTCTCGGGTTCGATAACTACACTTGAGCATAATTTGTGCCAGGAGGATTCTTTGACTGGTCAAAAGGGATGGATACGGAGCTATACGATCTCGTAGTGACCATATAATCACCTCATCACGTACTCTATAAGCTGCAGTAGCGGTGCTTGTTTTCTAGGATTTGCATGCTTCACACACTCTCTCCAGTATATATATACACGCTGGAGCCTCAGCGCTTGTAGTTGCTCTCTTCACAATCTCTCACCCTCTCCAGATCTAAACAAGACTTTGTTGGCCTCTCTCTCCCCTCACTGCTTCTCAAAGAGCCGGCAGGATCCATCTGCCGAGAAGGGAAGGAGGATTAACGCTGTCGACGTCGGCGAGGGAGGGGAATACACTACCGGCGCAACTGTTCAATTTCACCAAGCGGGAGGGCCTCCGACCCCTACTTCTTCGCCGTCGTCCCGTCGCCCACCGAACCACGCCCCAAGAACCTTAAGGTATAATTTACTTATTCCACATGCATTACTCTAGCTGCATATATACCATCAATCTAGAACGTGGTTCAAAGAGGAAAGGAGTGGGGGAAAGTAGTGGGGAAAGTTGTATCACATAAATCTAGGACGTGGTTCAAAGAGGAAAGGAAGGGGCGAAAGGACTAGTATAGACTAGCTATCCAGCACCTATGTTGGTCGAAAAGGGAAAACAATGACAAATGCAGTACGCACATCTGTAACAAACTGATCTTTTGTTTTTGGGGACAAGGCTGTAGAGTTTGAGCAGGACTAGATTTGTTGCGCTCACAAAGGGAAAGGTGTCTAAAGATAACAAAACTGGGACCAACACAAATATGCTCCTTGGTTGTTTGTTCTTTGTTGTAACAGATTGTGCATGACCACAGTACATCGGTAGATGCACATGGTGCTGGTGCGTCCACTGTCCCATGCAACTCTTTAGCTGTTGTTAATCTAAGGCCCTGTTTGGTTAAAAACTCCCTAGTCCCTACCTGCTTGGTTCCAGGGACTAAACATGGACTAGAGGTTATTAAATGACATGCTAAAAGACCATGTTACCCCTAGTAATGAACTAATAGAGATAAGGTGCGATGCGTGACAGGGGAAACTGTTGGAAAAAGTCCCAAAAATACTCCCTCAGGGTCTTCTTTCTTTAGTCCCAAAAATGCCCACTTTTAGTCCCTAAAAGTCCCTCCTGTTTGGTTTAGATGGGACTGACACAGAGTTTTTTTAGTCCCTACATCAAAATGTCCCTGTAAACAAACACCCTCTAATAATGCTGCTGGAAAATTGATGCGATGCCACAGTTAAAAGCAAATTACATGTTTAACGAATTTTATTGTTAATATAATCTCTATGTTAATATTAATCAATGCCATCGTTTGAGAAATGCTACTGTCTTGCTTTCTTTCCCATCTAGATAAGGTAGATGCTTCTTTTTGTTGGCTTTTGTGTCATCCACCGTTATTAACCACTAGTTGTTTCCTTTGCACCTCTTTGTAAACAGGGTTATCTACTTGACCTCGTTGCCATTGTGACCTTTTGTTGCACTTCACAAAACACTTTTGTTTTAAGAGTGTTTTGTGCAGTTCAACCAAAATGTCACACCGACAATGTTGCTTGATTGCTTGATCTTAGTGGAACTGCACAAGAGGAGATCTTACTTCCTATCCGTGTTGGCAAATTTGGTTCAGATCTTCTTCTTGTGAGTTGTTTGAATTCCGCATCATCAGAGGTCAGTACTAGCCTTCTTTCACATGATTATGTAGTGTGATTTCATATGTTGTACTACTTGTATGGTAGTGTTGCTTGATTTTAGTGAACTACACAAATGGAGACAAGACTTCCAATCTGTATGTGCACCGTAAAATCCCATTGAGGTAAGATAAGGATATTTCACAACTGTTGGCCTGTATTTTGCCACTTTCATCAGAAAATTAATGTCATTGTTTAGTGCTATACTTGTGCTCCCTAATTGACATGCCAAATCTTACATTGAAGGCGAAGCTTGTCTCTTATTGAACCAAGTGATGAAGGGGAAGAACAAGAGGAAAAACAAAAATCAACTTCCGGTGCTGTAATGAAGCACTGGAACTGTGATGACACAAGTAATGGTGTAGTTTTGCATTTTAATTTATTGCTATGGCTGGAACGAGCAATTGTTTTGCCACTAATTTGACGACACTCTTAATGTAATACGTAATTATCTCTACTTGTGCAAACAGGGATCTTCTTTGAAGATACCATATATTTTAGTGGAACTGCACAAGAAGATGTTGGAAACATCTATACCTATACTAATTCCTGACTCCCCAGAAATTCCCATGTTAATTAGATTTTACGAGCCGTTAATCTGGTGGGCCCGAATTATTACGGTTGAGATCAAACTAGAAAATCCTAGGAAAAAACAATCTATCTCTCATGGTTGAAATAGACAGAAGAAAAAAAACTTCAAATAGAAGTACGCAATGAACCTATACTAATTCCCGACTCCCCAGAAATTCCCACGTTAATTAGATTTTATGAGCCGTTAATCTGGTGGGCCCGAATTATTACGGTTGAGATCAAACTAGAAAATCCTAGGAAAAAACAATCTATCTCTCACGGTTGAAATAGACAGAAGAAAAAAAACTTCAAATAGAAGTACACAATGAAATAGAACTCCTAGCACAATCTATGTCTTTCACAATTGTTCAAATAGAAGAAAAAAAATCTCTCATATCAATCTCAATCTGTCTAGACTCTAGACTATAGAACTCTACGTACAACCTACCCAAAGCCCACAATCGTTTCTGGTCATGAAAACAAAATCCACCAAAGGCACGATACTACTACTACTCCGTTTCCAACTTTCCTAATTAAAGCAATCTATAGAGCTAATTTTTTTAAACCAATACTTCCTGGTTTGTTGTTCTTATTACTCCAGGCTATGTAAATCACGATCTAGAAATTCCAACGACGTGACGTACAGTGCAGGGACTAAGTTATCCAGTAGCAATCAAATCCCTACTTCTTTGGGCATAACCTCTGTGCGTGATCTTAGGCATCTTCTCTCCCGGTTATGGCCGGCTTAGCTTCAGCCTCCTGGTGCCTGCTGGCGGCTGTCGCCAAGTGCTACCTCTGCAGCCATGGACTTGCTGTTGCGCTGATGATATGGGCAGTCATCGAACACATGAATGTAGTGCTCGCCGTCGTAGAAAGATGCTATTGATGTCCGTTGTCCTTTTTCTCACAATCTTAACGGCCAGTTTCATAAGATTAAGGTCGGCATGATGAGTCGCCTACGTGTTGACTGAGTTCCACGACATCAACGAGACAATGAGCATCCCCTCAAGGTTGGAGAGCCAGATCACTCATGGCGCCTATCGTCTAGGTTAGAAGATCAACTTGCATGTGTCGTTATGGGTTCCGTACGTCAGTGATGTATATAGGAGCTGTGATGATCAGTCTTGAGAGAAATCCAAAAAGCAATTGCATGTGCAGCCCTGTCCTATATATTCTCAATGGAGAAAGAAAAGTTCTTTCAGAATTGAGGTTAGTCAGAGAGCGTTACCCAGGATGGCTGCTCAAGATGGCACGACATGTTTCGGTTCTGATGTTAATTTTTTTGAATTAAAACGAGGAGTTTTCTGTCAATATTCTTCTTTTCATGTTGTCTCTTTAAGGTAATTTGTGTAGTCTTCTGTTTGTTGATCTGGTATGCGGATGTTTTAGTTTCGGTTCATGAGTTCTCATGTTAAGATTTTTCTTTTAATACATTTGGGATACAACATTAATCACTTTGTTGTAACATGTGGTTTCTAATCCATGTTTATGTCATGATTGTGTATCTTCTCCACCAGGTCCTGCAGATAGACACATAAATCCACTCAAACCATGCACCATTGGTGAACTCATCTTTGACAATTCCTACAAGCAAGAAAATCTTCATTGGAGCAGAGGTCGAACTTCCCAAGCATTTTAGCTGTCTGACGTTACTACATTAATGCATCAATCTGGTGTTCTTCGACATCACATGCACCATATATCATGTATGCAACACTTTTCATAGTTCAATTTCTATCCGTTACGTCGAATGTAATGTGTTCTTTTTCCTATATGTTTGTCTTTTCGATAATGAGGTCTCACATTTCCGTTTGATCTATATTTATTCACATTTTCCTTCCAGTATGCATGGTTTGCGGGACAACATGGCAACTAATGATCTACCTTTGAAAGTTCGACAGATTTACCAGCGTCAATGAATAAATTACCGACACATGATTAGCAGCTTTGCATTAGATGCTGCTAAGCATACGGTGATGTTCGACTTTGTCGTTGAGGGGAAGGCCGTGTTAATGTTGTTATTCTCCTATTGGTTCTTAATTACCATTGCAACCAGTAATTAAGACTACACCCATATGTTCTACTAATCCATGTCTTTCCAATATCTCCTTTATTTCTATCATCTCCTATATGTTAACATATATGTGTGTTGGAGCACACATAGCTTTAACTTGGGCTATGTTGTCAAGGATGGTGAGGATAGATGCTTGATATAGGCACATGTTCGTATTTAGTGTTAGATAGTGGAATCAATATTCTGTTCGTTTGTAAGTCTGATTTGTCTATGTACTTCATAAATAATTGTAAGTAGAAGCATTTCCCTTATTGGAACTGTTGTGCAAAATGTAGGTCTCTTCAGGGTTTTAATTTTCACTCATATTGTGTAGTGCTTCAAAACCCATGCTGGGATAAGCCCTCTCCCCCGACGAAGCAATAAAGTGCATTTCTTTAACTCAGAACAAAGAGCAATTATACAAACGGAAAAATATAGAGCACTCATTCCACCATTTGTTTCGTAACAATGCAGAATATTGACATGTAGTCCGTATGTAAATATCAAAGTAAATTCGTCACATAAGACCATCATCTATGTACCACATCAATACTATGTATGGGTCCTAATTCTATACATATTCTAATATGTTGTTCAAGTACGTTTAATGCAAATCTGTTATATGTAAGGTTCTATGATGTTAAACAAAGCTCTTGAAGTTATGTCTTCTATGATGTTCAGCAAAGCTCTTTAATGAGTAGGAGTATTTCTTTAATTGAAACTTAGTTTCTATATCGTTGCTTGGTTTGTTAACACATTTCAAAATTTTCCCTTCTCAGTTAATTTCAACGATATACGAAGTGTGAAGCATAAAGTATATGAGAATGTTCTTTTTTTGTTTTTCCAAGAATGAAATTGTGTATAGGGTAACAGATTTGTATCATTAAGGGCAATATAAGATTTGTGCAGTACGTTGTAGTTAATACAATTTAATATTTTCGTAGAGAACTATAATTGGCAACCATGCTATTATTCTGACATAGTTATATGTATAAGATTCAAGACTTTACACATATGAATAGTCTTAGCAAGTAAGCACTATATTTGGCGACTACACAGACTACCAAAATAAGGGATATTTTTGTAAGATCTTCATATAGACAAAGGATGCTTGTGCTCATAGCAACAAAACATACTAATTTCAGGTCTCATTGTGCTAATTATAGTGGTTCCACCTTACTAACTCATTTGCAGAAATGTACTCACCCTTCAATTTCCATGTTTCAAATTCTATATGTTTTATTAGATGGCAGGTCCCAGTGTAACTGTACACAGATGTGTATGTTAATACTATAGTCAACAATGTAATATTTAGGACATAGACCGTGCAAATGCACGGGTTGACGACTAGTTAAACTAATTTAGGAGTATATAGTAAGCATGTCCACCACAATAGATATCAACAGATGGTTCTGGAGAAGTGCTTCATCTGTATGCTCTACACAATAAGCCTCCTGACAAAGGTTGGTACTCACCCACTGATTTCATCCATATGATTGAGCTTTGTCATCTCTATTGGTGTTGTGCTACTGTTTAGATACTGTCATGAAAAAGTGGTATTGTCCTTGAGAATTGCTTCATCTGTGCTGTTTTAAATATTTCCTTTCCTTTTTCGAGCAAATAGGGATGCTAGCATTTAGTAGTCCTCTTGTCTTTGCACAAAATGATCATCTTCCTCTGAATAAGAATATGGAGTACGTGAAGTGACTAGTTCCGATTATGCCAGGATGAAGAAGCCATGTCTATCTTCTCATTAGAAGGAGCAGTTGAAGGATGGTTACATTACTCCCCACAAGACCAAACTAACTTCAGCTCAGAAGGACTGACAAATCTCCATCTTTTTGATGTGATGCGCGGGTACAATGTTTTTCTAGGATTCTTTCTGGTGAGTTCCATTTTTCCAAAAGTTTGCTCTACATGGACCATGTAGGTGCCTGTTTAAACTGTCAATTTATAGTACATTTTGCTTTATACTAATCACTTTTTTGTATTAGTGCAAACAGGGGTGCTCAGCTTGATTTCAATGGGAACTGCACAAAATGTTCGTGAATACATCGAATCATTCATTTCCACCACAAGAAAGGAGGTGCCGATAAGTTCGAGGCGTTGCAACATATAAGGGCGAAATCATACAAGCTACGCGCAATTTGGTTGATTTTGGTGGAACTGCACAAAAAGAATAGCTAGTTTATTTAACACGAGGTGCCATGTCAATGTCTGAACTGATGGCAAACCCTTCCCATTCCACAATCATAGGCATTTGATATTTTGGAATGGGACAACCTTGTCAAATTTTTCTCATTGATTTTAACAAGACATGCATTTGATATTTTTGAATGGGACGCCCTTTGCTGTCAGCAGCGTCGATCAATTTTTTCTTTATTCTTTAGTTGTGAAGTAAATATTGCCTCTGACATGTGAGTCACTGAGATGCATAATCATCGATTGTTTTGAATATTCTCTATGAATTGCCAGTCCTGTGTGTTTGATTGCAATGTACAGAAACACTAAAAAGTTGCTCAAACTCTTTGTACTCCTTCTGTTCCTTTTTACTTTGCACATTGTGAAAGTGCATACTTTTTTGTATAAGATTGGTCAAAGTAGAGATACTTTGGCTGCAGACAAAACTTGTATGCAGACTAGAAAGGACCGGAGGGAGTACATGTGAAACTGCTGCAAACGAGGTGATCACCCTGGGAATAATGCTAGTACGTATTGTTTTGCATGTTCATCCAATGCCAGTGATACAGGAATTCGAACTAATCGAAATAAATTCATTCATACACGGTCGGATTTCATATAAACATGCCGGATTTCATTACATTTCATATATTCTTCAACTAAAAAGGGGTGCGCTGGAGGTATAATAAATTAACCGAAGCTACCCACCCGTGTCCCGCCGAGCCGAACAGAAGCTTCAGTGACTTAATTGCAGGTGCAGTTGGATAACTGACATGTGGCCTATTGGGCCCACGTGTCAGTCAGCCAACTGCACCGACAGTTAAGTAGCAGCAGCGTTCTTCTCCCGCATAGCTCTCCGACTCCATGTCTCCGCCAAGAAGCTAACCGGCCGTCAATGGTCAACCCACCTAGCTTGGCTTCAACCGGAGGGTAGCAGCGGTGGCTTTAATTGGACCCGAGCGGCGGCGACCTACCGTGTTCTACTCTTCCTTGTTTTCTGTGTGGCGCGGCCTCGTTGGCAGCAGGGTGGGGCCTCGGCGGAGCCGGCGATGTCCTCTTTCTCATTGCCGGCGGGCGGCGCCTCGGCGGAGCAGAGTAAATCCTCCCCCTCGTTGCCGGCAGGGTGGGACCTCGGCTGAGCCGGTGATGTCCTCTACCTCGTTGTTGGCGGGGCGGGGCCTCGACGGAGCCGGCGGTGTCCCCTGCCTCGTTGTTGGCGCCACGGGGCCTCGGCGGAGCAGGGCCTCGTTGACGCCAGCGGAGCGGGCAGTCATCGGAGCTGGCATTGTCCTCTACCTCATCCTCGGTCTTGCCAAACAGCGCCTCGCCCGCTTCATCGTCCTCTTTGTAGGCGGTCGCAGCCTCCGCCACCTGCATGCGGTAACGCCAGCGCTCGAGGCGGCCCTCGCGGGCGGAGCGGTACGAGTCGAGCAGCGCCTCATGCTCCGCCTGCTCCATGGCGATCTGCTCCTCCGCCTGCAGGTGCTCCTGGAGGAGATGGTGGTTGTAGGCGGCGTCGGCCTGCGCCTCCCGGAACTGCTCCTCACGCATCTGCCTCACCGTGTCCATATATTGGGCACGGGCCTCGCTGATGGTCATGGTGCAATGCACCAGCGAGGATGGCACAGAAGAGGGGGTTGGCGCTGGATCGTCGACTATCGTGTTCTCCATTGGGACGTCATCGTCCTCCGGCTGCCTGCCGGCCAGCCGGTCGGCAGCAATGGCTGCCATCTCCTTGTGGTCCATCATCTGCCCGTCCCGAAGAGCGCTGGAGCGCGAGGAAGCCATGGTGGGCAGTAGTGGTGTGGACAGGAGAAAGGGAACGGATGTGGATGACTGCATCTATGGCCGGCGCATCAGTTTATATAGCAATGGTGGGCGGCGGAGGGAAAGACATGTGGCGCCGGAGTAGCCGCCTCGGCAACCGCGTATCATTAATGTGGGCGGAAGATGGACAGACGGACAACACTTGTGTCGTTTGAAGGCGGAGCAATCGCCTGCACCGGGAAGCACTTGGTGAGTCCCCATTGTCATCCTCTCCTTAATATATATAAAAGTATAATTTATTTTGCTTCCTCCTGGTTTCCTGACATCACGGTCCCACACCATTGTCAACCTATGTACTCCCTCCTTTCCGGTTTATAGGGCTTATCTCGAAATTTTAGTTTTTCCATTTTATAAGGCTCAATTTGGTTGTTTTCCACCACATTTCAGATTCCAAGGTGCATTAAATCATTGCATGCAAGTATTAAGATAAAATTGACCAATGCATGTGCTTTATGCATGCATGCATTGCAATTAATGCATTGATAAACATAATTTTTTGAGGATAACAAGAGCATAATTAGGTGCTTTTGCAAAACTACAAAAAGTATTCCACCACTTGCCATCTACCTTGATTGGTGAGATTTTTGAATTGAGCACTATAAACCGGAAAGGAGGGAGTAGTTAATAAACGAGAGAATTGCACAAGAAGCGGCCGAGAGCTAGGACCAAGCAGCTCGAGCAGTATTTGTGTTTTTGAGGTGTGAGCACTGCAGAGTTTTTCAATGTTTAGCCCAGATATTAATTTTTCTCCTTTGAACAACAACGAAAACATCGCTGCAGGTATTAACTGGGCTGGCCGTGGCCCGTCTAGCCCAGGCCAGATATCCAGCCTAGATATTACTTTTTTTCAAGCTGAAAATGGCTAGCCCAGCTATACTTTTTTTAGGAATACCCAGGCAAGGTCAAGTTGTTATTCTCCGCCCCGCTCAGCTGCAAATCTTTCCTAGGAGGGATGCATTAGGCTTCACAAGAAAATGGGCTTTAAGAAATAATAAATGGGCAATTATAAAAACTGGGCAGTAACTATAAAAAAATGCACCAAACACGTAATTACTTTATAAAATATTATTTTTGGATATTGAAAATTTTAATTTCATTAATTGTTGCGAGCGCAATGTTTCATTGGATTTTTACGTAATATAAATTTATATTGAAATTGTATTTAATCTGACTAGAAATTTCGGGATAAAAATATTTCGGATCCCATCAAAATGTGGTAAATTTTATTGAATTCTGTTTTGAATGGTTGGTTGAAATGGGCTGTACTTTTAACAAACTGTAAATGGGCTGTAGTAAATTCCATTAGAATTCAAAAATGGGCTGCACATTCTTACAAATCTCAAATGGGCTATAAGTTCTCAGCCACACACTTCTGGCCTTACTAAGTTGACGCGTCCCCTAAAAAAAGAGAGTTGACGTGTATGCAAGGCTTTGTCAACTTATAGTCAACACACGGTTCTAGCAGTAGTGGCCGTTGGATGTCCATCCAACGCTTGCCTTGCTTTTTCTTCAATCTCGGATATTCTAGCTTCACCCGCCCAAAAAATGATTCCTCCCCCTGACATCTGGGGTGCACCGTTTCAGAAGCTGACCTGTGGGACTACTAAGTTGACGTACCAAGGGCTTTGTCAACTTAATCAATATAAATGATTCTAGCTGCAGTGACCGTACGATGTCCATCCAACAGCCGTCGTGCTTCTTCAACCTCTGGGCTTCTTGCTCTAGCCGCCCAAAGCAGCGCCGGTCGTGCCGCCTATTCCTGCCTCCCTTGGCCGGCTGTGCTGCCGCGGAGGCGTCATCTCCCCCTACTACTCCCACCACTGGCCAGGCCATCCTTCCACTCACCCACACCCCCTATTATTCTGCGGTGATGGCAGCCTCACACCGCAGCCAAACCAGTTAACCCTCATACTCCTCTCCGCATGTGCATCCACTACCTCGTCTTCACTGGCTCCAGGTCATCCCCTTCCTAGGCCTCGCCATCGTCCACCGCTGTGGTGCTCTCGGCGCGGCATGGTCAACATGGTTAAGGAACGACTTCCATCGGACGTGGACTGTATGTGGAGATGCTGACAGCTGGGTCCACGGCCGAAGCAAGGAAGTGCCTCCTTATTACGTGGAAAATAATGATTCCTCCACCTGACAGCGACCCACCATACGGGCCACTGTATTTCGTGAAAAAAATGTTTCCCCCCTGACTGTTGGGACCCACCAGCTACATCTTCGCACGCAAGGAAGTGCGTCCGAAGAAAAGCGATTCGCCCCCCTGACTGCTGGGACCCACCTGCTACATCTTCGCACGCAAGGAAGTGTGTCCGGGCAAAAAATAAAAATATCGATTCACCCCCCTGACTGCTGGGACCGACCATTTACATCTTTGCACACAAGTGCCTGACAGTCGGGACCCACCTGGTCGAAGCGTACGTAGCGTTGTCATTGTGGTTGCGAACGTGTACGTACATATATACTGGTCGATGTAGAGGCGCGCATGTGTCATAGTAGAGGCGCATATGTGTCATAGTAGAGGCGCGCACGTAGCATGTACGCGCACGTACATCGGCCAGTGTGCAAGAAAGAAAATACGGCCACGTATGTGTACATACGGGCGGGGTCTCGAACGCTTACTCGCGCATACATACGGCCATGGCTCATGTACATGGCTGGGTCGGAATGGAGAAACAACATCGTCATCGTGTTCATGGGGAGCCAACCGGCTAGGTCGGAATGGAATGCGTCGTCATGTTCATTGGGAGGGCTTGGACGGAACAGACGATGGAAATGAGGCCTGGCGTGCTGCAGAACGGAGGAAACGACCTTGTGTTCGACCGGCCACGTTCGAAACGGGATCCTGTTCATCGGGAGGGGTCTGGCGTACCACAAAATGGAGGAAACGGACCTCCTACAGTCGAAACGGGGGTCCTGTGGATCGGGAGGGGTGAGGCGTACCGCAAAACGGACGAAACAGACTTGTGTTGGAGCGCTACGGTCGAAACGGGGGTCCTGTTGATCGGGAGGGGTGTGGCGTATCGCAAAACGGACGAAACAGACTTGTATTAGAGCGCTATGGTCGAAACGGGGGTCTTGTTCATCGGGAAGGGTGTGGCATACCGCAAAACAGGACTCCACGGGATACTGTTCATCTCCACCGTCGACCTCCTCCAGCCTCCATGGGCTACCGTCGACCTCCTCCAGCCTCCACGGGCTCCTGTTCATCCAGCCTCCACCGCATGCTAGTACACCGGCTACTATTCAACCACCCTTACACGGGCACCCCTCCACCGTCTACTGTTCATCCAACCCTCCACGGGGTCGTCCTGTTCATCCAGCCCTCCACTCCATGGGGTTCTGTTCATCCACCCCACCGCTCACTGTTCATCCACCCCCACCCCCCACAACGCTCGCTGTTCATCCAATCCATCGGCTTCAGTAGGCATCAGTAGCGAAAGAATCGCTCGATCGGGTTCAGTTAACAACCATCGATCGATCACTCGGGTTCAGTAACGCGTAGCCTGCAGTGCAATCGCTCGGGTTCAGTTAGATCCCAATGCCTCTCTCGGGTTCAGTTAGAGCCAACGCCTCGCACACACGCGTGTACGTGTACGAGAGAAACACGCATCGCTCGGCCCCAACCTCCCACCGTAACCGGGAACTCCCCGAAATTTTCCTTGCCCTTTCTTCTACCATGGTTTTTTCCGTCATGGACGACCCAAAGAATGTCATGCAGCTGCGTCTCCGGCCTGCCCAGGACGAAAAGCCCATTTTCTGTCATGATTTTTTGTCATAGAAGTAGGATCCCACCACATCTATGAGGATACTGGGTTTTGTCACAATTATCGTCATAGAAGTGTCATATGTATGACATAATTTTTTTTCGTTCGGCCCAAAATGTAACGGATGTGTCTTTTTTTTGTAGTGCTTGCTCAGCCCATAGCAGCCACATAAAACTTGTAATAACAAAGTATAGGACGTCTAACTTGTTTTTGTAGAGCATGTTGTGATGTGATATGGTCAAGATGTGATTATATAAATTGTTGTATGAGATGATCACGTTTTGTTACACAGTTATCGGCAACTGGCAGGAGCCATATGGTTGTCGCTTTATTGTATGAAATGCAATCGCCATGTAATTGCTTTACCTTATCACTAAGTGGTAGCAATAGTTGGCGAGACGACAATGATGCTTCGATGGAGATCAAGGTGTTAAGCCGGTGACGATGGTGATCATGACGGTGCTTTGGAGATGGAGATCAAAGGCACAAGATGATGATGGCCATATCATATCACTTATATTGATTGCATGTGATGTTTATCCTTTATGCATCTTATTTTGCTTAGTACAACGGTAGCATTATAAGATGACCTCTCACTAAATTTCAAGGTATAAGTGTTCTCCCTGAGTATGCACCGTTGCTACAGTTCGTCGTGCCGAGACACCACATGATGATCGGGTGTGATAAGCTCTACGTTCACATACAACGGGTGCAAGCCAGTTTTGCGCATGTAGAATACTCGGGTTAAACTTGACGAGCCTAGCATATGCAGATATGGCCTCGAAACACTGAGACCGAAAGGTGGAGCGAGGATCATATAGTAGATATGATAAACATAGTGATGTTCACCATTGAAAACTACTCCATCTCATGTGATGATCGGACATGGTTTAGTTGATATGGATCACATGATCACTTAGATGATTAGAGGGATGTCTATCTAAGTGGGAGTTCTTAAGTAATGTGATTAATTGAACTTTAATTTATCATGAACTTAGTCCTGGTAGCATTTGCATAACTATGTTGTAGATCAATAGCTCGCGATATAGCTCCCCGTTTATTTTTGATATGTTCCTGGAGAAAAACTATGTTGAAAGATGATAGTAGCAATGATGCGAATTAGGTCCGTGATCTGAGGATTATCCTCATTGCTGCACAGAAGAATTATGTCCTTGATGCACCGCTAGGTGATGGACGTATTGCAGGAGCAGATGCACACACTATGAACGTTTGACAAAGCTCGGTATGATGACTACTTAATAGTTTAGTGCACCATGCTTTATGGCTTAGAACCGGGACTTCATAAACGTTTTGATTGTCACAGAGCATATAAGATGTTCTAAGAGTTGAAATTGGTATTTCATACTCATGCCCACGTCGAGAGGTATGAGACCTCTGACAGTACTTTAACTACAAGATGGAGGAGAATAGCTCAACCGGTGAGCATGTGCTCAGATTGTCTGAGTACTACAATTGCTTGAATAAATTGGGAGTTAATCATCTAGATAAGATAGTAATTGACAAAGTTCTCTAGTCACTATCAGCAAGTTACTAGAATTAGTGATGAACTATAATATGCAAGGGATGACGAAAGTAATTCCCAAGCTCCTCGCGATGCTGAAATCGGCGAAGGTAGAAATCAAGAAATAGCATCAAGTGTTGATGGTTAACAAGATCACTAGTTTCAAAGAAAAGGGCAAAGGGAAAGAAAGAGGAACTTCAAAGAAGAATAGCAAGCAAGTTGCTTCTCCCATGAAGAAGCCCAAAGCTAGACCCAAGCCTGGAACTGAGTGCTTCTACTGCAAAGGAAATGGTCACTACAAGTGGAACTGCCCTAGATACATGGCGGATAAGAAGGATGGCAAACTGAACAAAAGTATATTTGATATACATGTTATTGATGTGTACTTTACTAGTGTTTATAGCAACCCATCAATATTTGATACTGGTTCAGTTGCTAAGAGTAGTAACTCGAAAATGGGAGTTGCACAATAAACAGAGACTAGTTAAGGGTGAGGAGATGATGTGAATTGGAAGTGATTCCAAGGTTGATAAGATCAGCATTGCACACTCCCTTTACCTTCGGGATTAGTGTTGAACCTAAAATAAATGTTATTTGGTGTTTGCGTAGAGCATAATATGATTGGATCATGTTTATTGCAATACGGTTATTCATTTAAGTCAAAGAATAATTGTTATTCTGTTTACGTGAATAAAACCTTCTGAGGTCATACACTGAAGGTGAATGGTTTGTTGAATCTCGATCTTAGTGATACACATATTCATAATATTGATGCCCAAAGATGCAAAGTTGATAATGATAGTGCAACATACTTGTGGCACTGCCGTTTAGGTCATATTTGTGTAGAGCGCATGAAGAAACTCCATGCTGATGGACTTTTGGAATAACTTGATGCTTGCGAACCATGCTTCATGGGCAAGATGACTAAGACTCCATTCTCCGGAACAATGGAGCGAGCAACTGACTTATTGGAAATAATACATACTGATGTATGCGATCCGATGAGTGTTGAGGCTCACGGCGGGTATCGTTATTTTCTGACCTTCACAGATGATTTGAGAAAATATGGGTATATCTACTTGATGAAACACAAGTCTGAAATATTTGAAAAGTTCAAAGAATTTCAGAGTGAAGTGGAAAATCATTGTAACAAGAAAATAAAAGTTTCTACGATCTGATCGCGGAAATGAATATTTGAGTTACAAGTTTGGTCTTCATATGAAACAATGTGGAATAGTTTCACAACTCATGCCACCTGGAACACCACAACATAATGGTGTGTCCAAACGTCATAACCGTACTTTATCAGATATGGTGCAATCTATGATGTTTCTTACCGAATTACCACTATCATTTTGGGGTTATGCATTAGAGGCAGCTGCATTCACGTTAAATAGGGCACCATCTAAAAATCCGTTGAGACGACACCGAATGAACTGTGGTTTAGCAAGATGTCGTTTCTTAAAATTTGGGGTTGCAATGCTTATGTGAAAAAGTTTCAACGTGATTAGCTCAAAACCCAAATCGGAGAAGTGTGTCTTCATAGGATACCCAAAAGGAAACGGTTGGGTACACCTTCTATCACAGATCCGAAGGCAAGATCTTTTTTGCTAAAAGTGGATCCTTTCTAGAGAAGTAGTTTCTCTCGAAAGAAGTGAGTGGGAGGAAAGTAGAACTTGTTGAGGTAACTATACCTCCTCGCTTATTGGAAAGTAGTTCATCACAGAAATCAGTTCCAGTGATTCCTACACCAATTAGTGAGGAAGCTAATGATGATGATCATGAAACTTTAGATCAAGATACTACCGAACCTCGTAGGTCAGCCAGAGTAAGATCCACACCAGAGTGGTACGGTAATCCTGTTCTAGAGGTCATGTTATTTGACCATGACAAACCTACAAACTATGAGGAAGCAATGATGAGCCCAGATTCCGCAAAATGGCTTGAGGCCATAAAATCTAAGATAGAATCCATGTATGAGAACAAAGTGCGGACTTTGGTGGACTCGCCTGTTGATCGGCAAGCCATTGAGAATAAATGGGTCTTCAAGAGGAAGACGGACGCTGATAGTAGTGTTACTATCTACAAAGCTCGAATTGTCACAAAAAGGGTTTTCGACAAGTTCAAGGTGTTGACTACGATGAGATTTTCTCACTCATAGCGATGCTTAAGTCTATCCGAATCATGTTAGCAATTGCCACATTTTATGAAATTTGGCAAATGGATGTCAAAACTGCATTCCTTAATAGATTTCTTAGAGAAGAGTTGCATATGATACAGCAAGAAGGTTTTTCCTAAAGGTGCTAACAAAGTGTGCAAGCTCCAGCGATCCATCTATGGACTGGTGCAAGCATCTCAGAGTTGGAATATACACTTTGATAGTGCGATCAAAGCATATGGTTTTATACAGACTTTTTGAGAAGCCTGTATTTACAAGAAAGTGATTGGGAGCACTACAACATTTCTGATAAATATATGTGAATGACATATTGTTGATCGGAAATAATGTAGAATTTTCTGGAAAGCATAAAAGAGTGTTTGAAAGGAGTTTTTCAAAGAAAGACCTCAGTGAAGCTGCTTACATATTGAGCATCAAGATATATAGAGATAGATCAAGATGCTTGATAAGTTTTTTCAATGAGTACATACCTTGACAAGATTTTGATGTAGTCCAAAATGGAACACACTACTGCAGGATGCTGCTAACGCAACACTACGATTAGAGACCCTTCGAGAAACTGTGTGCGATGTAATAATCGCAAATGGTGCTGTATGAAAACCATCAGAAATGATGCAAAATGTTTGTGATGGAGGATGCATCAAACACGGTTCAGATTTTAGTTGCATGTGCGATGTAGGGCATATGGTTCAGCTCAATTAACCGTTTGCGATGATGAGGAACAAAAGAAACGGGCAGCCAGATGAAGGTGTGTGCGATGTACAACATACGGTTCACTCGGATGAACTGTTTGTGATTAGGCAACACAAAAGAAACGGTCAGCAAGATTCAAGGTGTGTGCGATATACGACATGTCGTTCACTCGGATGAACTATTTCTGTTGAGAGATGAGAACAAAAACGGTTCAAATGAACAAGATGTGTGTGATACGAGGCAAATAGGTCTGTAATCAGAAACGTGTGTGAAGACCGATAAGAACACAGACGATTACTGCTAACAAGCCGTGTGTGTTGTGAGCAAACGATTGCTGGTATACAATTATGAGTGATTGATGAAAACATCACCGACGGGTTCCATTTTTAGTCTGTGTGCGATGTGATTTTCTTTGTCCATGCACCATGTACGCTCTGTCTACAGAGCATCAACATATATACTTAAAAATACAACATTGCATAACCAAATTAATCATACAATTACACAAGTTACTACACACATAACATTTGCACACACCAAAGTAAGCAATTACATGCATACTAAAGTAGGAGAAATGAGAATCTAATCATCTACTTACTATTGCGACGACGCTTGCCATTGCTTTGCTTCCGGTTGTATCCCTGGCCATTTTGGGGAACGAGGGACTTCCTCATGTCAACGATCCGCCAGTACATGTCGTAGCTCGTGTACGCCTCCTTGGCCGCGTACACGACGTGAGCTTTCTTGAGTTTCTCCATCCAGGCCGAGTGTCAGGCACACTTGTGCTTGTTGCATGAATCCTTTATGTCTCTGTAGTAGGGGTCGATGATGGCCTCGGCGAGGTGAAACAGTGAGTCCTTCTCATGCTCCTTGCTGCCCCAGATCTTGTATTGGCCCTGGATGTCGACAAGATTCTGGCAGGCGATGCCGGAACTCTTGAGCACCTTTACATCGTTGGTGATGTCCATCGTAGCGAACATGTAGTGGGGTCTGTTGACAAACCTGGTGAAATGCTCGCAAGGCCTTGTGGCCAGGCAGTAGTGGTAGACGAGGACGTGGTGGTGCACGCATATCTGGGTGAGGGCGACCTTGGGATGAGACCCGGCATGAGAGCGGGTGTACTCGAGGTCGAACCCGACCACCTTGTACTCCTCCTCAGCAAGCAACAACTCCATGATGTGGATGGAGTGCTCCACCCAGGCCGGGTCGTTGGTGTACACCACCAAGAGGTCCATGAACCTTTTGTGTGTGTCCACCATGGCACGCATGGTGAACTGCTGCTAGTCGTCGGCAGCCGCTCGGAGCACTCGTGGTGGGTGTGCTTCTTGCAATGGTGGGGCGCGATCAAAAGTTTGAAGAGACACAAGGGTAGGTTAGATGGCCGCTGTAATAAATGGGGCTTGGCCAGCCTGTAATCGTCACGTCTTGTCACGACATTCATAGCGGAGGATTCAAGAATCCAGTGCATGCTTGACAACACCGCACCCCAGGCATGGACACTCGAGTGCGATAATTAATTCTGCGCTCTATAGTGCACAAAGTGGATGAAACCAACTGTGTGCAATAATGCCAAAGATCGCAGTTGAGTTAGCTATACAGATCGTGTGCTGTGAGATCGACAAGGTAAACTGATTCGAGAATGTTAATAAAATCTAAGACCATTGCATATTAAGGTCAAAATAGTGTTAACAATATACGAGTCTCATACGATGCCATTTGAACGGTTGTACCACAAAAGCTCGACATGTTACAATGTTCAAATCCCAGAGTTATATGGCTCAAATTCGAAGATTACAAGGTTCAAACTGATATTAGAAATGAATTTCAGCTCATCAGCTGCAAATGCTCGCGCTGATGCGCTGAACATGGATATCAGAGAGGTTCAAACTAATATCACCGCTTCTAAGTCTGGATTTGAAACCTCACAATTTTAGCAAAGGGTCAGCCATTGAGATGTCATGTATGGGGTTGACCCGATGACTTACGATTACTCTGTCATCTGAAGTTCCAAAATGAAAGGTTAGCATTTTTGGAGTCTACTCCATTCTACCACAGGCGCCGACGCTGATCAACAGACCATTCATTTTTGTGAAATAAATGTAGGGCAAACCTCATTTCCTTCAGCACCCTTGCTCTGAGAACAAAGAACCTAGCGAATATAATCTCCGGTAAGGTCCCTCGGTAGGAGTACAAAGTAATTTCTGAGAGATGCAAATCGAGGCATTCGACGTGATTGTTATATTGTATCACATTATCCACCACTGGGCCTAATCTTATCTGCAAAATAAGAAAATGTGTTAGTGCCTACATGCAGTTTTAAACATTACTACAGGACTAGCTATTTGGTTTGCAGGATTTGTAAAATGCACTAACATGCCATCTTCAACCAGACATGATTAACATGGGCATTTGATTACATTCTAGAAAAATGTAGGCTTCTTCACAAGAGGTTGGAGTGGATGATAAGTTCCCTAAGAAAACTAGTACAGATGAATCCAAAGGAGAAATGCTTATTGATTGTAACCATATGGATCAAGCAACCAATATGGGGGGGGGCATGTATGTCCTAAAATCCTCCAAAAGAACCTTCAGAAATCGTAGTACATTGTCATTGTAAACTTGGAAAAAGGTGTCACAAATTGAACTCCCTTATGGTTAACATTTAACAGGAAAGGAACATCACCTCGATATATAGCTTCTCCAGGCATGGAAAGCATCTCAGGAAAATGACAACTTGCTCCAGGTCGGGCCCTATAGATTCTAGTGCCAAGACCTTCATTGTGCGCAGTTTCAGGGTCAAGCTTGTCAAAATCATTTTCTGAATGACAGAGATGAACAAACATCTTCAAAATTAGAAATAATGTTAATTTGTAGAAGGAGAGGTAGAAGGCGGCTGTTGTACCTAAACGGGTGTGGATCCAATAACAAGTTCGGAGTATTTGTCAGACGAGTAGCCCACCACTATCAATTTTGGCGCAGAAATGACAATTATTCTTGTTGGACCTTCTTGATCAACTACAAGTAATCTCTCAAGTGCAGGTGTGTCCTGGATGACCATACCGTGGTCCACCTTTTGTGATGTCTTCCCGCCACACCAGCAACACACATAAATAGTCCAGAGAGTCATGGAGGTTATGTTGAAGGTACTCAACCCATTGATCGCCTAAAGACAAAGGCACTCGAGTATAGTACAGCCACGGAGCAGGCGCTCCATGTCACCCTTTGAGAGGCGGACGACGATGAGCTCGAGGTGCTTCAGTCGTGGTAGAATAAGAGCGGACGCGTCATTAAGGGGCGAGAAATAGTAGTTCATGAACTTGGCGACGCGCAGCGTGGGCGCGAGGCGGAGTGTGGACATTGGCAGCGACAGCATATGCCCATCATCAAAAGTGAGCTCCTCGAGCTGATCTAGGGCGGGGGATCGGAACCAGTCATCAAGCTTGGCTCGGTCCTTACCGTTGGAGTGGAACTTTCCCATTCTAAGGCCTTTGGTTGGGCCAAGGTGACTGCCGAGGATCTTGGAGAACACATCCAAGCTTTTGCAATAGCCATGGCAGAGCTCATGGGTGTCGATGAGGTCGAGAGGGCTGGAGTTCCATAAGGGCACCACCACCGGGAAAGGAGGGTTGTCCGCACCCCATATTTGATTGGGAGGAGGGAGATGATGACTCTCAACATATCATCGGGGAGGCTGCTGATTAAGTCTAAGCCTACTGGAGTCGCTTGCGCTTCTAGCTCGCCCCACCTCCGCTTCTTGGCAGCCCTGTTCTCCACCTCCGAAGTCTCCTTGTCAGCGGCGCTTTCTGATAGAAATGGGAGTATAGGGAATATTTAGTTAAAACACGGTAATAGAAAAATGTATTGGTAACTAGAAGTTATTAGGTAGGAATATATTAAGATAAGGGAATAACAATTGGTTGCTTAAATATTACACAATTCATTTGACATTGCTGGGTAAGTCAACATATGCAGATAGTTGAAAAGAAAACTTACTTTGAACAAAGTCTAGACGGATGATTTTGTCAGGGAAGTTAGCATATATCTCATGACCAGGCCCTTCTATGTGCAGTGCAATTTTAGTGCCAGCTTTCAGTACATAAAACTTTGCAATTTCATTCCAAAAGCCAGTGCCAAAATAGGAGTCACCATGTTCATCAAGTCTTATAGTAGCAACGATTGTAAATCCATGGTTTGTGTGCAGTATGACATTCGTGGAGCCTTGAGTATGTAAAGGGAAAAATTGGGCACTACATAGTTACATAGCGAGGGATGTCCTGCAGAAAATGGTAGGGTTGTTAAAGAAAATATGGTAACATGCAAATATGGGCCCAAATTGAAAGAACTGTACATCAGTTGAAATCAAAGGACAAAAGTCTATAATTAAACAGTTAGGGTAAACATGATGTCATGGACATATGAGAGTAATTGAAAGAACAATACATCATTAATTTTCCTAATATAGAAAGACGAGGGGGAAAATCCCCTTTGACGTATATGGTGCATGTGTCACCTTTTATCCAAATGTAGCAATATTTAGAATATGTTCAGGAAAGTAGGCTGTGCCAACCGACTGAGGGTGAGACTGAACATACCGCGCGCATCCTCAAGTTATCTGGTACGATGAGACGGAATCTCTGGCGGAGGTCGCCAAATCCTGAAGTATCGACACAGTCTACATTCTATGAATGAAAGAAAACCCTCAAATCTGCTCGAATAAAAATGAATTCACGGTGATTTCCGCCGGGTGATTAAAGGAGGCACATGAATTGGGATAAGAGATGAGATAATATCTTGTTAAATTAGTTACCTTGTCGTCCATGAGAAAGAACCCTCAATATGGCAGATTCCCCAGCCGAGCGAAGCTGGGTCGACCGCGAGCAGCGTCGAGAAAGTCGATGGCGATAGGCGGCGGCTAGTGGAAGTGGGAAAATGCGGTGGCTTTGCCGGCAGCCTGGCGGCAGCGACAGGCGTCGAGCTAAGTGTTTACCGCCGCGATAGGCGGTGCCATGGCATAGACGCGAAGGAGCTTGTGCGGGTGTGAATGGGGAACGTACCGGAGGGGCCGAGGGGATGGCGGGCGGGGTGAGGGTTTTTGTGATGTGGGGATGGTGAGGATTTTCTTTTTTTCATTTTTGAATTGGGCGGTGAGGGTTTTCTGCCGCACAAAGAATTTTGGGGGCGATAGTTTGCTCGAGCGAACCGTGTGTGATTGACACAGCAGGCAAAATGATAGTCATTGCAAACAGTTCCAATTTTGGGAACCGTGTGTGATTGACGTACTACCTCCGTCCTGGTTTATTGATCCCCCATTGTAATTTTTACCAAAATTTGGTGAAATATTTAACATACTCAGACATAGATAATAAGCGTACACATACATAAGCATAGTTCAACCATCATTATGCATACTCAAGCATAAATAGTTCGATCCATCCCACATCTCATCTCACATGCGGCCGGCACGATCCTGAAGCTTCTCCAGGTACTTGGCGTACGCGCTGTGCGCCACCCTACGAGAATACTTCTGCTTGAAGGAGCCAACGGCCCGTCCTCTTGCATGCGCAAGAACACTTAGATACACATCATGAATCTTGTGGTTGCTAAATGGGCATACACAGCCGTTCTTCCAGGTCCTAATACGCCTGTTATGCATCCCACATAAACCTCCCTCAGGATTCACCTCTTGTACCTCCTCTGGGCATCTTCATCCTCGCTGTCCACATCGTCAGACATCACCTATACATATAGTAAAACAAATTTGGCATCAAATCACTGATTACATGCCGTGAAGTAGGATTAGGAATTTGTGGCTATTTATTTATACATATTTAGATATTATGGTTCGATTTTTAAGCACAATCGTCTATGTACAGACCAATCTTGAAATAAATAATGGCACAAACATACATATGCCATTCAAAATCAATTGTCACGTCCTGGCTAGGAATTATTAGCACTAACACTAACCCTAGTCAGATTACTAGCAGAAATCATTTGCACGGATGAAACAGCTAATCACTTATCACCTGTACCATTCAAACAATCAATACACTACACGGATCTAACGAAACTTACTCAGATTTCATGGATTGGGAGAACATAACCACATGATTTCTATTCCAAAAAGGGTGAGGCAGGAGTAACCAGAGAAACCCTATGATCTATTTGACACATAAATGGGTATAGATGACTAACCATCTATCCGTCGTCGTTGGAGTCGTCACCGGAGTGGTCGTCAGAGTCGTCGCCGGAGTGGTCGTCGGAGTCGGTGTGGAACTCCGCCTCCGGTTGTGGAAACTCGACGCTGTTGATGATGTCAGGGTGCAGCGATAACCTGCCAGCGGTGATGGTGACCTCTGTCTCCATCTCCACGTCGAGCACCGGTGCTTTAGCAGCCCCGGCGTCGCCACTCCCTCTGATGGGGAGCTTCGGCGGCATCCTCATACACTGACAACTTTGAGGACTGAGAGCAACGTCGAGGATGCAAGCGAAGAGAGAGGATTGTGTGTGCGTAGCGAGGATGGGGGGTGCAGCCGCTCGAGCGCACCATTAATATGGAGTCGTGGGAGTTGTGGGAGAGAGGCGAGCGAAGGTCAAACCGATGGCTCACCTCTTAGTGAGCCTACGCACCGGACTGCTCGCATGCCTACCAAAGTTTCACACAGCTACTCGCACGCCTCCTGATGACACTGCGCAACGAGCATGCCTCCGTCAATTCACACACCTGCACGCACGCCTCCCCGTTTGCCTACACGGCAGACTGCTCGCATGCGTCTTGTCAACTCACGCCTGCTCGTAGGCCACACGGGTCGCGTAGTGGCACGTATATTGTTTTTCTATTTGGATGATTAATGCTGCCGCTTTATTGCTTAACGGAAGCATGGCACATATCCATTGTTGGTCTAATGCTCACAGCTTGAATAAATAATCTGTTTGGGATATTGGTTCCCAGTTATTAATAATCTCCCATTTGTAATTAGATAAAGGTTACATCAAAACTGGTCTCAAATTTGACAAAAAAAGTACAATGCCACTTTATATTGGTGTCTATATGACAACATGATAAGTTTCATGAACTTCAAGTAAGTTTTGGATGTACTAGAACTTAAAATCAAGATTCTCAATGTTTGAAATTTGTTGCACGGGGAGTAAACATGCACCCAGTGAGTCACATGTGTTTTTACAATCCATTTAGGTGCATTGTCACGTGTGCATGTAGCTAAAATTTGATTTTTGCACATTATACCCATAGAAAACCAATCAATCAATGTACTAAAACGTCTTATTGATCTCTGTGATTTTTTTGAAATTAAAACGTCCCTCCTTTGGTAACATGTATGTTCACCATGGGATAATTAATTTAACATGCATCGTAGTTACCGTCGATTCGCGGTGTGTGTGTGTGAGTGTGCATATGGGGGGTGGCTCGTAGTAAACAATGAGTTGTGAGCCACAGTGTGGGTTGGCCGTTTTGTTTGGCAGGCTGGTGGCACATCAGAGTCATGAAATTGTTATTTAAAACATTACACAACTGTCAGGACCCCGACTCGATGCCGCATCGATCTAGTATGTAACACCTCATATCACTTTGCGGCCTCACGCACGGTATTCCCACGGGTGTCGCATTACCTTTGCCCGGGACCGTTTGCGCCTTTTGGCACACGTATATGATAGTGTCGCTAGCATCCATATGGTAAGGAGCCCGGGCTGACATGGCTAGTCGTAAACCCAAAGTGGCACAGACTTACAGGGACAGGCATCCATGACCCAGCATCGAACGTGTCGGTCATCAGCAAGTGAATCCGGGCTGTAGCACTGGGCTAGCAGGACTCCGGTAAACTAGGCTGTAGCGGGCTAACAGGACTCCGGTATCCATCGCGTGACATTTCCCCGAAGGGACAGACACAGGAACGAAGAAGGACACATGCCGGCCAGCCTAAGTGTTCCGGAGCAGTAGCAAGCTACCATGGCTCAGTGGAAGCACTAGGAGACATTTCCCGGTAAGAAAGGCTACTAAGGATAAACAACTAGATAGTCAGATCCCACACATACCAAGCATTTCAATCATACACACAATATGCTCGATATGTGCAAATACAACAAGGCATCACAACATGACTCTACAACACAAGTACTTTATTTAAAGGCTCAGAGAGCCATACATAGCATACACACAAGTACGGGTCACACGACCCACATTCAAGTCATACAAGCATACAAGCCAACAACGGAAGTAACTTGTCTGTGTACAGACAACTGGTAAAATAAAAGAGGCTTGGGTAAGCCTAGCTATACTACATGGTCCTTCACAAGCTTAGGATCACCACCTGGGCCTCAGTCTACTCATCGATGTCAACGTCTACGAAGAACCCGTCAGGAGGGGTTGTAGCATCTTCTGAAAAATGTAAATTAAAGCAACATGAGTACAAAGGTACTTAGCAAGACTTACATCAGATCCTACATACATGCACATTATCAAGAAGGGTTGGTGGGGTTATTGTAGCAAGCCAGCTTTGACTCTTGGCTAAGCTATCCTACGAGACACCAACTTGAAATGGTTTTGCGCACACGAGTCAACTACTCACCACTTCAATACACTACCTAGGATCCACCTCCGTCTTCCTACGGAAGAGCCATCCTCGGCACTCATGCTTTTCTTGAGGTTTTTAGTAGTATCCATTTACTTGTCTATGAACTGTATAGGCAACCAAGTAGTCCTTTACCGCGGACGCGGCTATTCGAATAGATGATGTTAACCCTGCAGGGGTGTACTTCTTCATACATGTTTCCACCACTTAGCGTCTGCACACGACATGTGCTCGGCAGACTTCAAGCGAAAGCCGACGTGGGTGTAGACCACGACCTACCTAAACACCTAAGTCTCTAGTCCAGGTTTATCGCCTATTCAGGTTCCATCCGCAGGGAGTCTGGCCGAGGTTTCCACATACGGCCCCGAACGATGTGTACAGGGTTTCGAGACACCTAACGGGTGCCCCGTGTACCCGACCACGTACCTACCGCATCACAGCCCACCCCGCGGGTCAGCGATGTCCACGGCCTCCAGTAAGCTACAAACACCAGAAACTACATGCAACTCCTGGACAGAGGACTAGGGTGAATAAGAAGTCGAGCGGGGTCATATTTCAGGGCCCAATGCATGGTAGTAGCTGATTCTTAAATCACACATACAGATCTCAGTGCTTAGGGACGACTTCAATGAAAGAACCCACCATGTACTCCTACATGGCCTCTCATCGATACCTTTACCAAATCGTGTTCAACACATTACTCTCATACCCACATGATCATTTCACTCTAGCCCATCACCCAGATGAACCAGACCTGACACGACTCTAAGCATAGCAGACATAGCAAGGTAAGAACAACACATACATATGGCTCATCCAACTCCTACATATGCTAGTGGGTTTCATCTAGTTACTGTGGCAAAGACAGGTCATGCAGAGGAAATGGGTTCAACTACGGCATCACACAGCAGTTTGAAACGTGTTGTCTTAATGCAGTAAAAGAGAGCAGAAGCGAGAACATGGGATTGTATCGATATGATCCAATGGTTGGTTGCTTGCCTGATGGGTTGGTGCACTAGTATTGTTCTTCGTTAGGGTAATCATGGTACTCCTCGGGGGCAGAACCTGCCGCATAGAGCACCGATACACAAACATCACCAAACAATATGCAACAATATGATGCATGCATGAGACATGGCAAAATGAGTGTATTGGGCTAATGCAACTAAAACCAGATGGGTTTGAACCATTTTGAACCAAAGATTCAAGTTTCAAACTCATAAATGGCCCTTATAAGTGCTTTATCTTGTTCTGTACTAAACAGCAGGTTAAATAGTTTAAACATGCATGAAACCAGTACAGATGAATAGATTGGATTTTTCTGATCATTTTTCATATATAACACTTTGCATTTGGAGCTACAGATTAATTTCTATGATTTTTTGAAGTTTGTGGTATTTCCTGGAATTTCCTGTATAAAAATAATTCCAGTAAATAAATTACTACGTCAGCATTACGTCAGGATGACGTCAGTGGTCAACGGAACAGTCCAGGTCAAACCTGACTAGTGGGTCCCGTGTGTCAGTGTAATTAGTTAATACTAATCCTAATTTGTTAACAGGGCTGGGCCCCACCTGTCATTGACCCAGGGGGTCAAACTGGGCCCACCCGGTCAAGTCAATGGGGTCAACTCGCCGGCGTTTAGCTGCCAGCGAGGCCGAACGCGGCGGCAAGAGTGCATTTGTGTGTTCCGGCAACCAAATGAGCGGTGGAGGCATCTACGTGTAGCTGGGAGCAAGCCACAACTCTTGGTGGTGGTGGTTGAGCTCAGGGTGGCCGAAAACGGCACCAGCGACGACCTTGGCGGTTGCCGGAGTTCGGGTGAGGATGAGCCCAAGGCTACGGGACACGGCGAGGCTCGTGGTGAGGTGCGTTGGGCTCCTGGGGACGCCGTGAGTGTGTTGGACACGGTGGTGTGGCCGTTGGTTGGCCGGAGACACGTCGGCGACGAGCTCGGCGGCGGTGCATGCGGTGAAGCTTCGTGTGCTCGTTGTGGTGCACAAGAGCGAGAAAGGAAAGGGGGAGAAGGTAGCTGGGCTCACGGAGGTCTCGAGGGAGCAGACGGCATGGTCGGGGATGAGCTAGTGCGGCGGCAACGGCGAAAGGGATCTCCAGCGATGGCGGAGTCGGGCGAGTTTGGTGCAGAGGCCTCGGGGCAAGCGAGCGCTCGGGGCTCGGCTAGCTCGAAGAAGAGGAGGGCGGCGGAGCTCCTAGACATGGCGGCGCGGTGCAGGGACGACGGAGAGCGCGGGTTTCACGACGGTGCGGGCGCGGCAGCGTCGGCCATGGCGCGGGAGAGCAAGGGAGAGAGGCAGGGGGAGAATGGATGTGTCCACGGGGTTCGGGGCGCGACGTGGAGGTCGTCCAGGCCAGCAGGGTAGCGAGGGGAGGAAGCAGGGCGACGGGCAGCTTCGTGGCGCGCGCTGGTGCCGCCGTCGAGCACCTGGCTGCCTGCCTGGCGAAGGCAAGCAGCTCGCTGGAGCGGTTGCTGGGCTGGGCCGGCTAGGTGGGCTGGCTGGTTAGTTCCCTCTCTCTTTTTTTATTTCTCTTTTCTATTATTTTCTGTAACTTTGTGGAATTACTAAAAATACCTAGACAACTCCAAAAATCCCCAAACTGCTCATGCCCACTGTTTAGAATATAAACAACATGGAACATTTTAGTTTAGGATTATTTAGACATTTAAAATATTTTATAGATTTTAAATGTCCAAATTCAAATATTTATGATTTAATTCAAAGACCTTAGGATGACCTAGAAAATTGTGCACCACTTTTGGCAGAGGTTCTGAACCAAGACAAAAATGATGGACATTTTAGAAGGGCATTTCAGGTTCATTGAAAATATTTTTAGTAAACCCTAGTTGGATTCAGAGGGGGCTGGGGGTTCTGTCATCCCCATTTCAAGTTTCTGCTGAAAGAAATAGACATGATGCAACACTCTAATGCATGAACTAGCTAGGGTCTGACAACTCACCCCCACTCAAAATAATCTCGTCCCGAGATTCAGGTTCCTCCGGGAAGAAGGCAGGATACTCAAGTCGAAGACGATCCTCCCTTTCCCAAGTTGCTTCTTTCTCATAATGGTGCGACCATTGAACCTTGAGAAACTTGATATTATGACGTCGAGTGGTACGATCGGCTTGATCGAGGATACGAACGGGGTACTCTCGATACGTGAGGTTATCTTGAAGATCAAGCGTTTCGTGGTCCACTCCACGGATAGGATCCGAGAAGCAACGCCTGAGTTGAGAAACCTGGAAGACATCATGGACTCTGGAGAGATGCGGAGGTAGTTCCAATTGGTAGGCAACTTCTCCTCGTTTAGCCAGAATGCGAAAAGGTCCAATGTAGCGAGGAGCCAATTTGCCTTTGATGCCGAAACGATGGGTTCCCTTCAGAGGAGTAATCCGAAGGTAAGCCTTCTCGTCAACCTCAAAAGTCATAGCCTTATGTTTTCGGTCATATTGACTCTTTTGACGAGATTGGGCTATTTTCAACTTTTCACGAACGATGCGAACTTGCTCTTCTACTTCCTGGATCATATCCGGGCCAAAGAACTGTCTTTCCCCGGTTTCTAACCAGTTAAGAGGCGTTCGACACCTTCGTCCATAGAGAACTTCAAAAGGGGTTTTACCCAAGCTAGATTGATAGCTGTTGTTATAAGCAAATTCGGCAAATGGAAGGCATTTCTCCCAATCCATTCCGAATGAGATAACAGAAGCTCGAAGCATGTCTTCTAGGATCTGGTTGACGCGTTCTACTTGACCACTTGATTGAGGGTGAAAGGCAGTGCTAAAGGAAAGGCGGGTTCCCATAGCATTTCGGAAACTTTCCCAAAATCGAGAGGTGAAGAGACTTCCTCGATCCGAGTTAATTTTCCAGTGGAACACCATGGAGGGATACTATTCGGGAGATGTACAAGTCTGCTAGCTGACTAGCGGTTATACTCTCGTGAACAGGTAGGAAATGGGCCACTTTGGAAAGACGATCGACAACAACGAAGATAGCGTTATTCCATCTCTTGGTCCTGGGAAAACCAGTGATGAAATCCATACCAATTTTATCCCATTTCCATTCAGGAATAGCTAAAGGCTGAAGGGTGCCAGCAGGCCGTTGATGCTCTGCTTTTACACGACGACAGACGTCGCAACTAGCAACAAACCGAGCAATGTCTCTCTTCATCCTAGTCCACCAGAACCTCTGACGTAGGTCCTGATACATCTTAGTGCTACCGGGATGAATGGTGAGAGGAGATTCATGAGCTTCCTTAAGGATCAGCTGCCATAAATGTTGGTTTTTCGGAACCACTAGATGGTTCTCAAAGTACACAACACCATGATCATTTGTAGAGAAACATTTAGCATATCCGCTAGCAATGTTCTCCTTGATCCTAGATATTCCTTTATCTCGTTTTTGGGCAGCGATGATTTGATCCGTAAGAGTAGGTTTCGCCACCAAGGTGGAAAGAAATCCTTGAGGAACGATGTGAAGGTTAAGCTTCCGAAATTCCTCATGGAGAAGCGGTTGACTTTGTTGTAACATCAGATTGTTACAATAAGATTTACGACTTAGTGCATCAGCCATGACATTGGCTTTTCCTGGGGTGTAAGTTATCCCTAAGTTGAAATCTCTGGTCAACTCGACCCAACGTCTTTGCCTGAGATTCAAATCCGGTTGGGTGAATATGTACTTCAGACTTTGGTGATCAGTGAAGATTTCACAACGATTACCAAGGAGGTAATGTCGCCAGGTTTTGAGTGCATGGACTACAGCTGCAAGCTCTAGATCATGAGTAGGGTAGTTTTCCTCATGTGGGTGCAATTGCCGTGAAGCATAAGCAATTACGTGACGATCTTGCATGAGAATGCAACCTAGTCCTTGTCGCGAGGCGTCGCAATAGATAACAAAGTCCTTGGAGAAGTCTGGTGGTACCAGTACGGGAGCAGATGTCAGGCGTCTTTTCAGTTCCTGAAAACTGTGCTCACATTGTGAAGTCCACTCGAACTTTTTTATCTTTCTTGAGGAGTTTAGTTAGAGGTTTAGCAACTTTGGAGAAATTCTCGACAAAGCGACGACAATAGCTCGCTTAGCCAAGGAAACTCCGAACTTGTTTGACCGATTCAGGTGGAGTCCAATTAAGGATGGCTTGAACTCGCTCGGGATTGACAGCAATACCTTTACCAGAAATTACATGTCCTAGATAGGTCACTTCTGGCAACCAAAATTCGCATTTAGAAAATTTTGCATAAAGGCGATGCTCTCGAAGTTTCATCAACACTAACCTTAGATGCTCGGCATGTTCTTCCTCATTCTTGGAGTAGATGAGTATATCATCGAGGTAAACCACAACGAATTTATCCAAATACTCCATGAAGATTGAGTTCATTAACCGAGAGAAAGTGGCTGGAGCGTTGGTCAAACCGAAAGACATGACGGTGTACTCGTATTGGCCATAACGAGTAACAAATGCCGTTTTAGGAATGTCCCCGTTCCTGATTTTGATTTGATGGTAGCCCAACCTCAAATCCATCTTAGAGAAGACTGAGGATCCAGCGAGCTGATCATACAGATCATTGATCCTGGGGAGCGGATACTTGTTCTTTATTGTGACCAAGTTGACTGGTCGGTAATCTACAACCATCCGGTCCATACCATCCTTATTCTTGAAGAAGAGGACGGGACAAGCCCATGGAGACGAACTAGGACGGATGAAACCCTTTTTCAAGGACTCATCGAGTTGTTTCTTAAGCTCGGCTAGTTCTAGTGGTGCCATCTTATAGGGTCTTCTAGAAATTGGGATAGTTCCTAGAATGAGATCTATCAAGAACTCAACATCTCTGTCAGGTGGAACACCTGGCAATTCTTCTGGAAAGACATCCGGAAAGTCACGGACTACCGGAACGTCTTCGAGGTCTGGCAAAGGACTAGCATTAAGGGAATATAGCTGTCGCTTGGCTACTCGGGTCAAGACATTCACTATCTTTCCCGAAGGATGTGTGAGTTTTACGGTCCTAGAGAAACAATCAATCTTAGCATGATGGGCTGACATCTAGTCCATACCCAAGATGATATTAATATCCGAGGATTTGAGAGCTATCAAAGATGCGAGAAAAACAAGTCTGTCGACTTGAATTTCATTCCCATGGCTTACTCTAGAGGTTTGCCATCTAGAACCAGGAGTAGAAATTTCCATGGTGGAAGGCATGTCACAGAATGCGGTGTTATGCAAACAAGCATAATTTTCGGATAATGAATGAGATGCTCCAGTATCGAAAAGAACAGATGCCGGGTGGCAGTTAACAAGGAGCATACTGAGTACGACGTTAGGATCCTCTTGAGCCTCTTCAGCAGAGATACAGTTGACATGGCCAGGTGCAGCGGTGGCCGGCTTGGCGTAGAACACTTTCCCTGTCGGCTTGCCACGACCAATAGCTTTACCAGACTGGTTGGGGTTGGTCTGGGGACACTCGCGCAAGTAGTGGCCTGATTCCCCACACTTGAAACACGTCACGGAGCTGGTGCATGGAGGAGCATTGTTGGTTGGCCCACCATAGGGCTTAGCTGGTGCATACTGTTGAGCTGGGCGAGGCGCCTGATAGGATGGCCTCGGTGTGAACCTGGGTGGCAGGGCAGTGTTAGGCACCCACACCCGGCGCTTCTGAGGACCAGCACCGGATGAGGAACCCATGTCACGGCCATGCTTGCGTGTTGCTTCGTAATCAGTCTGACCAGACTCGGCACTGATGGCCTTGTTTACAAGCTTATGAAAAGATGTGCAGTCATGCAGACGGAGGTCACGACGAAGCTCAGGGCTAAGTCCCTTGTGGAACCTTGCCTGCTTCTTGGCATCGGTGGAAACTTCTTCAGTGGCATAACGTGCTAGGTTACCGAACTCCCTGCTGTACGCATCCACAGAGAGTCTACCTTGAGTGAAACTGTAGAACTCCTCACGTTTACGGTCCATGAGACCCTCCGGAATGTGATGTTCACGGAAAGCCTCACTAAATTCAAGCCAAGTAGTGACCTGGCCCACTGGGCGCATGGCTCCATAGTTCTCCCACCAGAGACTGGCGGGGCCTTCGAGATGATATGCAGCAAATGTGACCTTATCAGCCTCAGCTATGAGTGCAGAGCGTAGCTTGTGAGTAATACTGCGAAGCCAATCATCGGCGTCGAGAGGCTCGACAGAATGGTGGAAGTTGGGTGGATGTAACTTGATGAAGTCGCTAAGCGACACCAAGTTATTCCTCTGATGGTGTGATGTGTTCTGCTCGATGCGCTCCAACAAACGGTTGGTCTCCCGCTTGTTTCTCTCGGCTTCCAGCATAACCTCGGCCAGAGAAGGAGGGTGAGGCAGGTTTGTTTCCCCAATTCTGCTTCCTTCGGCCTGCTCTGGGGGAGCAGGGTTGTTGCGGGTGTTGACCATCCTAGGAAAACAAGATAATGGTTTAGTCCAGGATGATAAGATTCTGACATAGAAATGTAGAATGTAATGGATAACTTGGAATGTAAGATGATCATCCGTATGACATGGTAGATACAGAAACTGCTTCTTTTATTCCATCGTCATACACACCATACAAGGTTTAGTACAAAACCAAACAAGGTACTACTACGGTGGAAGGAAGATTACATCTCATCGGAGGCATTCCAAGATCCTATACATTATTTTTCTACACCTCCGGAAAGTGGTACACACTAAGTCATATCCCACGAGTCACGCATGATGATGGACGATATAACTATTACATTACTAGAGATACTACTACTAACTCAGACAGCTCCGTAGTCGTCCTCATAGAAGTCACCACCATAGCCTAGAAGCTCAACGTGACCATCCGGAAACAGACGGTCCTGAGGGGCTTGTGGACCATAGGGGCTAGGATGAGTTCTTGGACCAACAAATGGTAGCCTACGGGGACCATGGGGTGGGGTGATGCCGCCCACATCACGCCAATCCACCATGTCTGGCAGAGCAGATCCCACAGGGTACAGATCCCTTGTATCCATACATCCAGCTTGCACAGCCGGTGCAAACCGAGTCAAGGTGGCCCAATGATCAGCACGGGTGTTGAATAGCTCCAATCTTAAGGCCTGGTTCTCTCGGTCCTTATCCTCGAGCATCTCGGCAGTGGTGCGAGTTAGTGAGTCCTCCTGGGTGGAGTCAGCATAGATAGCCTGGAGATACCCTTGTGCTCCCGGGAGTGAAGCTGGCATATATCGGAAGTCGGTGTTCCGAAGCAGGCCAGTCCTGACTCGCATGATGGTCATCATAGAGTAGGCAGCATCCTGCACAGCCATCTCAATAGTAACCCCGAGTCCATGGGAATAGTGGAGGGGCTCGGTAGATCCAGGATAAGAGGGAAATATCCTGACAATGCAGAGATATTGGGTTTGATTAAAGTCTCGGAACTGCTCTTCGACGGTGTATTTGGGATACCAGCGGTAACCCATCTCGATCATTACCCGGACTAACATAGCCGTATGACTTGGCACATCGATACATCGAGTCAGGCGAACCACTTGATTCTGAGGGCGGGAAGCCATCTGAAGCATGATATAATACAAAGGCATTAGAATTTCTAGCAGAATTTGGACAGCATAACGGCTGTAAATGCTCAAAAACAAGATTTTGAGACATTTTGCAAAGAATTGCATAGACGCTCAACAACATCATATCAAGGTTCTGGGTCCATCTTAGCACATAATGGGGTAGTAGAACTGAACTAGGCTTGTATCCATCAAACCTATAAGGTACTACTAATTAGTAACACGTGAGCCTGATAGAGGGAAGAGATCCTAATTCCTTAACCCCCGGTGGAAGAATAGACTGACTCAGATCAGAATGCCATGAGGTAAAGGAGTAAAAAGAGCCTTACGTTCCCTCCCACAATCAATTCCCCTACATATAATTAAAGCATTTCTAGACTCAACATCGACCAGTTTAGCTTGGAGAACCTACAGGCAGTCTGGCTCTGATACCAACGCTGTCAGGACCCCCACTCAATGCCACATCAATCTAGCATGTAACACCTCATATCACTTTGCGGCCTCACGTATGGTATTCCCATGGGTGTCGCCTTACCTTTGCCCGGGACCGTTTGCGCCTTTTGGCACACGTATATGATAGTGTCGCTAGCATCCATATGGTAAGGAGCCCGGGATGACATGGCTAGTCGTAAACCCAAAGTGGCACAGACTTACAGGGACAGGCATCCATGACCCAGCATCGAACGTGTTGGTCATCAGCAAGTGAATCCGGGCTGTAGCACTGGGCTAGTAGGACACTGGTAAACCGGGCTGTAGCGGGCTAACAAGACTCCGGTATCCATCGCGTGACATTTCCCCGAAGGGACATACACAGGAACGAAGAAGGACACATGCCGGCCAGCCTAAGTGTTCCGGAGCAGTAGCAAGCTACCATGGCTCAGTGGAAGCACTAGGAGACATTTCCCGGTAAGAAAGGCTACTAAGGATAAACAACAAGATAGTTAGATCCCACACATACCAAGCATTTCAATCATACACACAATATGCTCGATATGTGCAAATACAACAAGGCATCACAACATGACTCTACAACACAAGTACTTTATTTAAAGGCTCAGAGAGCCATACATAGCATACACACAAGTACGGGTCACACGACCCACATTCAAGTTATACAAGCATACAAGCCAACAACGGAAGTAACTTGTCCGAGTATAGACAACTAGTAAAATAAAAGAGGCTTGGGTAAGCCTAGCTATACTACATGGTCCTTCACAAGCTCAGGATCACCACCTGGGCCTCAGTCTACTCATCGATGTTAATGTCTATGAAGAACCAGTCAGGAGGGGTTGTAGCATCTTATGAAAAATGTAAATTAAAGCAACATGAGTACAAAGGTACTCGGCAAGACTTACATCAGATCCTACATACATGCACATTATCAAGAAGGGTTGGTGGGGTTATTGGAGCAAGCCAGCTTTGACTCTTGGCTAAGCTATCCTACGAGACACCAACTTGAAATGGTTTTGCGCACACGAGTCCACTACTCACCACTTCAATACACTACCTAGGATCCACCTCCGTCTTCCTACGGAAGAGCCATCCTCGGCACTCACGCTTATCTTGAGGTTGTTAGTAGTATCCATTTACTTGTCTATGAACTATATATGCAACCAAGTAGTCCTTTATCGCGGACATGGCTATTCGAATAGATGATGTTAACCCTGCAGGGTGTACTTCTTCATACATGTTTCCACCACTTAGCGTCTGCACACGACATGTGCTCGGCAGACTTCAAGTGAAAGACGACGTGGGTGTAGACCACGACCTACCTAAACACCTAAGTCTCTAGTCCAGGTTTATCGCCTATTCAAGTTCCATCCGCAGGGAGTCCGGCCGAGGTTTCCACATACGGCCCCGAACGATGTGTACAGGGTTCCGAGACACCTAACGGGTGCCCGGTGTACCCGGCCATGTACCTACCGCATCACAGCCCACTCCACGGGTCAGCGCTATCCACGGCCTCCAGTAAGCTACAAACATCAGAAACTACTTGCAACTCCTGGACAGAGGACTAGGGTGAATAAGAAGTCGAGCGGGGTCATATTTCAGGGCCCAATGCATGGTAGTAGCTGATTCTTAAATCACACATACAGATCTCAGTGCTTAGGGGCGGCTTCAATGAAACAACCCACCATGTACTCCTACATGGCCTCTCATCGATACCTTTACCAAATCGTGTTCAACACATTACTCTCATACCCACATGATCATTTCACTCTAGCCCATCACCCAGATGAACCAGACCTAACACGACTCTAAGCATAGCAGGCATAGCAAGGTAGGAACAACACATACATATGGCTCATCCAACTCCTACACATGCTAGTGGGTTTCATCTAGTTACTGTGGCAAAGACAGGTCATGCAGAGGAAATGGGTTCAACTACCACAGCACACAGCAGTTTGAAATGCGTTGTCTTAATGCAGTAAAAGAGAGCAGAAGCGAGAACATGGGATTGTATCGATATGATCAAATGGTTGGTTGCTTGCCTGATGGGTTGGTGCACTGGTATTGTTCTTCATTAGGGTAATCGTGGTACTCCTCGGGGGCAGAACCTGCCGCATAGAGCACCGATACACAAACATCACCAAACAATATGCAACAATATGATGCATGCATGAGACATGGCAAAATGAGTGTATTGGGCTGATGCAACTAAAACCAGATGGGTTTGAACCATTTTGAACCAAAGATTCAAGTTTCAAACTCATAAATGGCCCTTATAAGTGCTTTATCTTGTTCTGTACTAAACAGCAGGTTAAATTATTTAAACATGCATGAAACCAGTACAGATGGATAGATTGGATTTTTCTGATCATTTTTCATATATAACACTTTGCATTTGGAGCTACAGATTAATTTCTATGATTTTTTGAAGTTTGTGGTATTTCCTGGAATTTCCTGTATAAAAGTAATTCCAGTAAATAAATTACTACGTCAGCATTACGTCAGGATGACGTCAGTGGTCAACGGAACAGTCCAGGTCAAACCTGACTAGTGGGTCCCGTGTGTCAGTGTAATTAGTTAATACTAATCCTAATTTGTTAACAGGGCTGGGCCCCACCTGTCATTGACCCAGGGGGTCAAACTGGGCCCACCCGGTCAAGTCAATGGGGTCAACTCGCCGGCGTTTAGCCGCCGGCGAGGCCGAACACGGCGGCAAGAGTGCATTTGTGTGTTCCGGCAACCAAATGAGCGGCGGAGGGCATCTACGTGTAGCTGGGAGCAAGCCGCAGCGCTTGGTGGTGGTGGTTGAGCTCGGGGTGGCCGGAAACGACACCGGCGACGACCTTGGCGGTCCCCGGAGTTCGGGTGAGGATGAGCCCGAGGCTACGGGACATGGCAAGGCTCGTGGTGAGGTGCGTTGGGCTCCTGGGGACGCCGTGAGTGTGTTGGACACGCTGGTGTGGCCGTTGGTTGGCCGGAGACACGTCGGCGACGAGCTCGGCGGCGGCGCGTGTGGTGAAGCTTCATGTGCTCGCTGTGGTGCACGAGAGCAAGAAAGGAAAGGGGGAGAAGGTAGTTGGGCTCACGGAGGTCTCGAGGGAGCATACGGCACGGTCGGGGACGAGCTGGTGCGGCGGCGACGGCGAAAGGGATCTCCGGCGATGGCAGAGTCGGGCGTGGTCGGTGCAGAGGCCTCGGGGCAAGCGAGCGCTCGGGGCTTGGCTAGCTTGAAGAAGAGGAGGGCGGCGGAGCTCCTGGACATGGCGGCGCGGTGCAGGGATGACGGAGAGCGCGAGTTTCACGGCGGTGCGAGCGCGGCAGCGTCGGCCATGGTGCAGGAGAGCGAGGGAGAGAGGCAGGGGGAGAATGGATGTGTCCACGGGGTTCGGGACGCGACGTGGAGGTCGTCCAGGCCAGCAGGGTAGCGAGGGGAGGAAGCAGGGCGACGGGCAGCTGCGTGGCTCGCGCTGGTGCCGCCGTCGAGCACCTGCCTGCCTGCCCGGCGAAGGCAAGCAGCTCGCTGGAGCAGTTGCTGGGCTGGGCCGGCTAGGTGGGCTGGCTGGTTAGTTCCCTCTCTCTATTTTTATTTCTGTTTTCAATTATTTTCTGTAACTTTGTGGAATTACTGAAAATACCTAGACAAGTCCAAAAATCCCCAAACTGCTCATGCCCACTGTTTAGAATATAAACAACATGGAACATTTTAGTTTAGGATTATTTGGACATTTAAAATATTTTATAGATTTTAAATGTCCAAATTCAAATATTTATGATTTAATTCAAAGACCTTAGGATGACCTAGAAAACTGTGCACCACTTTTGGCAGAGGTTCTGAACCAAGACAAAAATGATGGACATTTTAGAAGGGCATTTCAGGTTCATTGAAAATATTTTTAGTAAACCCTAGTTGGATTCAGAGGGGGTTGGGGGTTCTGTCATCCCCATTTCAAGTTTCTGCTGAAAGAAATAGACATGATGCAACACTCTAATGCATGAACTAGCTAGGGTCTGACAACAACCCTTTCATACATAAATGTTTTGGCCACATGCAGTCGATGGTTGTCCTACACGACACTCGATACTCGCGTGTGACGCTTTCTGTGGGCCCGCGAGGTCGTCGTCCATCACTTTGACGAATAGATGGCAGTGAGGTTAATTTGACCAGCAAGGTAGAATCTTTTTTGTTTGTGTTATGCTGGTATATAGTACGCATCGAAGAGGTGGGAGGGGACTAGCATATATACTATACGTATGTGTCCGTGAACAAGTACACCTCACTCAGTGTCGGGAATTTTTGGTTACCGAGGCACGTGCCACATCAAAATTGTGAAATTGGTTATTCAAACATCACACAACACCTTTTTGGGCCACATGCATATATATCCTAGCTAGGACACTCACGTGTGACGCTTCCATCTTTGGGCCCATGAGGCCATCGTCGATGCATGCATGCATGCATCACTTTGACCTATATCGGGATAGGTTAATTAATTTCACCATCGATGAGGATTCTTTTGGGTTGTACATATATTAAGGCAGGTGCATATAGTATGCGGTGAAGAGGGTGGAAGGGGACCATCATATGTAGTACGCTTGATATGAACCTCGCTCTGTGTGGGTGCATGGTTTACGGTTTTTGAGGTATGTGGCACATCAAAGTTGTGCATTTTGGGTATTCAACACATATATGTTTGTCCCACATGCAAAGCAGTGGTGGTTGTCCTCTCGCACCCACTTAAGCGGTTATTAGCGATATCGATGCTTTCCATCTGTGGGCCCGCTTGCTCCATCACTTCTTTTTGCCTCACAACAACAGAGGTTAATTTGACTTAGGAGGGTATTACTATTTTTGCTCTGGGATGACATGCATGATACACGTTGAGCACACGCACATGCATGTGTACGCATGAATCCCTCCCAGCGAAGTGGCTTGTACAATGACACCATCATGAACCGATCTCACTCTGTGTGGGGAGCTAGTGTACGATTTTTGACACACGCGCCAGATCAATGTTGTGTATCCAAACATATGCATGCACACATCACCTCCATACATATGCATGAGACGCAGCTTCGGTGCCTTAAAGGCACGTGCCTTTGGGTCACTGGCATGTGGGCCAGCAACCTGTTGGGCCCGCATGTCATAGACACTAAGGCAGGTGCCTTAAGGCACCAAAGCATAGTCCATATGCATGTAGTGGTTGCCTTCGAACGATACACTCCCTCGTGTGGTTATCGGCGACAATCCTATATATTCGTGGGCCCGCGTGGACATCCATGATCACCTTGACTAACAACAAGATAGGTTACCATGGCGGATTCTTCATTTGGTTCGTGTTATCATAGTATAGGTCATGGTGATATTTAGACCTAATTAAGTTTGAGCGCATATACTATGCACGCATGCATGCATATATTTATCCCCGTCATTGGCTTAAAGTGTGGTGTAACATACATATGCATCGTCAACCTAACCCTCACTCAGTGTGGGGATTTCTAGTTTGAAATCACGGTGCCACATCAAAGTTGTTCATTGTTACTCAAAAACACACCTCTCCATACATATGTTTGGGCCACACGCATGCAGTGGTTGTATTCGGGGACTAGCTACTTGCGTGATTATTGGGGAGCTAGCCCATCTCTGTGGTCGCATGGACGGCCATCACTTTGAACAACAACAAGAGAGAGGTTGTACGACCAAGGTGGATTATTCTTGGTGCGTTTTATGATCCATCTTGGTGAGATATATGCCTCTCTGGCCCGCGGACT
>NC_041383.1:711231054-711258853 GCF_002162155.2 Triticum dicoccoides
CGACACGAGGGAGGGGGATGCTAGTTCTACTTCACACTTTGCTAGGTGAACCTCGTTTGGGGGGCATGCATTCATAGCTTAGGATTCCCTTCGTGCTGACACGAGGGAGGGGGGCTGCTAGCTACTTCACACTTTGCTATGGTGAACCTCGGTTGGGGGGGCATGCATTCATATATAGCTTAGGATTCCCTTTGTGCCGACACGAGGTAGGAGGGGGGCTGCTAGCCACTTTGCACTTTGCTAGGTGAACCTCGGTTGAGGGGGAGGGGGCATGCATACATAGTTTATGATTCCCTTCGTGGTGAGATGAGAGGGTGGGAGCAAGAAATACCGTGCGCTGCGAGAGAGGTGCCACATCGAAGTTGCATTTGGTATCTGAAAATCAAACCGCCCTTTTGATACATAAATTTGGTCCACATGCAAGTGTGTTCGTGTTCTGACCCTCTACTGCGTCATTTTTCGCCAAATTTATGAACATTAGACAAGTCGGATGATGCAACAGACACGGTTCACTCAAACTAACCGTGTGCCACGCTGGTGCACCTGTCACGCACACACCCGCACAGTACATTGGGGTCCACGAGGCTCCCCCTCTCAGAAATATCTGCGCGCTTCGAGGGTTTTCTGTTTCATAACACACGGTTGTTATCTCCGAACCGTGTGTGATGTTTCTTGTTCCCAATCCTGCCTGCATCGAAAATATTTGCGCGTCTTGAGGGTTTTTCTTTTTCATAACACACGGTTGTTATCTCCGGACCGTGTGCGATGCACTATCATCAAAATTTTCAGTAGCCCGACATTTCACTCCCGCGTTTGACTCCCGCGTAGTAAAATTTTTAGTACCCACGTCATTTCCTCAAACACCCCGCGCCCCCTCCACACACACACATACACCAAAACCTCCTCGGGCGTGCGCGCACGCGCGCGCACACACACACACACACACCCTCCCACGCTCGGAACCCTACCAAAGTCCCCACTGCCGCCGCCGCCGCCGCAAGGCCTGTTGGAAATATGCCCTAGACGCAATAAGAAAAGGATTATTATTATGTTTCCTTGTTCATGATAATTGTCTTTTATTCGTGCTATAATTGTATTGTCCGAAAGTCGTAATACACGTGTGAATACATATACCACAATATGTCCCTAGTGAGCCTCTAGTTGACTAGCTCGTTGATCAATAGATAGTCATGGTTTCCTGACTATGGACATAGGATGTCATTGATAACGGGATCACATCATTAGGAGAATGATGTGATGGACAAGACCCAATCCTAAGCATAGCACAAGATCGTGTTGTTCGTTTTGCTAGAGCTTTTCCAATGTCAAGTATCTCTTCCTTAGAACATGAGATCGTGTAACTCCCGGATACCGTAGGAGTGCTTTGGGTGTACCAAACATCACAACGTAACTGGGTGACTATAAAGGTGCACTACAGGTATCTCCGAAAGTGTCTGTTGGGTTGACACGGATCGAGACTGGGATTTGTCACTCCGTATGACAGAGAGGTATCTCTGGGCCCACTCGGTAATGCATCATCATAATGAGCTCAAAGTGACCAAATGTCTGGTCACGGGATCATGCATTACGGTACGTGTACAGTGACTTGACGGTAACGAGATTGAACGAGGTATTGGGATTCTGATGATCGAATCTCGGGCAAGTAACGTACCGATTGACAAAGGGAATTGTATACGGGGTTGCTTGAATCCTCGACTTCGTGGTTCATCCGATGAGATCATCGAGGAGCATGTGGGAGCCAACATGGGTATCCAGATCCTGCTGTTGGTTATTGATCGGAGAGCAGTCTCGGTCATGTCTGCGTGTCTCCCGAACCCGTAGGGTCTACACACTTAAGGTTCGGTGACGCTAGGTGAGGGAGTCCTGGACTAGGGGGTGTCCGGATAGCCGAACTATTATCATCGGCCGGACTCCAAGACTATGAAGATACAAGATTGAAGACTTCGTCCCGTGTCCGGATGGGACTTTCCTTGGCATGGAGGGCAAGCTTGGCGATACACATATGTAGATCTCCTACCATTGTAACCGACTCTGTGTAACCCTAGCCCTCTCCGGTGTATATATAAACCGGATGGCTTTAGTCCGTAGGACGAACAACAATCATACCACAGGCTAGCTTCTAGGGTTTAGCCTCCTTGATCTCGTGGTAGATCTACTCTTGTAACACACATCATCAATATTAATCAAGCAGGACGTAGGGTTTTACCTCCATCAAGAGGGCCCGAACCTGGGTAAAACATCGTGTCCCTTGTCTCCTGTTACCATCCGCCTAGACGCACAGTTCGGGACCCCCTACCCGAGATCCGCCGGTTTTGACACCGACATTGGTGCTTTCATTGAGAGTTCCTCTGTGTCGTCGCCGATAGGCTCGATGGCTTCTTCGATCATCATCAACGACGTAGTACAGGGTGAGACCTTCCTCCCCGGACAGATCTTCGTATTCGGTGGCTTTGCACTATGGGCCAATTCTCTTGGCCATCTGGAGCAGATCGAAAGCTACGCCCTGGCCATCAGGTCAGATTTCGAAGTTTGAACTTCACGGCTGACATCCACGGGGACTTGATCTTCGATGGATTCAAGCCACAGCCAAGCGCGCCGCACTGTCACAACAGGCATGATTTAGCTCTGAAGCCGGACAGTACCCTGGAGACCGCACCCGAGTCCGCTCCAATCTTCAATTCGGAGCAGACTGCACAGATCGAGGACGGGTGGCTAGACACCACCTCGGGGGCTACAACCTCTACGGTGATAGAGCCGAACACTGACCTTATCCCTCAGAAGCTCGTGACTCCGAGGTGCCGGACTCCTCGCCGGACTCCGAACCTCCCGCGCCCCCTCCGATCGAATCTGATTGGGCGCCGATCATGGAGTTCACCGCGGCGGACATCTTTCAACACTCACCTTTTGGCAACATCTTGAGTTCGCTAAAGTATCTCTCGTTATCAGGAGAGCCCTGGCCGGACTGCGGTCAGGACGGTTGGGATGCGGGCGACGAAGAAATTCAAAGCCCACCCACCACCCACTTAGTAGTCACTGTCGACAATTTAACCGATATGCTAGACTACGACTCCGAAGACATCGACGGTATGGACGAAGATGCTGGAGACGACCAAGAACCAGTGCCTACCGGGCACTGGAAAGCCACCTCATCATCTGACATATACATGGTGGATATCTCAAAGGATGGGAATGGCGAAGGAACAACGGAGGATGACCCCTCCAAGAAACAGCCCAAGCGCGGGCGTCAGCGGCGCCGCTCTAAATCCCGCCACAGCAAGAATGAAGATAACCGCACCGGAGATAATAACACCCCAGACAGTGCCGAAGACAACCCACTCCAGCAAGATTCAGCACAGGAGGACGGAGACACCAGCCCTCATGAGAGAGCGGCAGAAGAAGAGGTAGAGGATTATATGCCTCCCTCCGGAGACGAGGCAAGCCTCGACGACGACGAATTTGTCGTGACCGAGGATCCCGTCGAACAAGAGCGTTTCAAATGCAGGCTTATGGCCACGGCAAACAGCCTCAAGAAAAAGCAGCAACAGCTTAGAGCTGATCAAGATATGCTAGCCGACAGATGGACTGAAGTCCTCGCGGCCGAAGTGCATGAGCTCGAACGCCCCTCCAAAAGCTACCCTAAACGCAAGCTGCTCCCCCGATTAGAGGAGGAGGCGTATGAACCTGCATCACCAGCAGACAATACGGCTGACCGACCACCCCGTGGTCGCGACAGAGAGGCCTCTAGGCCCTTCACTAGAACCGTACCCCGGCATCGCTCGAAAAGCACAAGGCCACAAGGGAACGCTTCGGACTTGCGAGATATATTGGAGGATAAGGCAAGACAATCAAGATCGATCTATGGATCGCGTGGGCGCCCCATGATACGCGACGACAACCGTCGCGCCGGACACAGTAAGTCCGGCCGGGCCGAACAAAATCGACAAAGCTCTTCTGAGCTCCGTCGTGATATCGCCCAGTACAGAGGCACCGCACACCTACTATGCTTCACAGATGAAGTAATGGATCATCAAATCTCCGAAGGGTTTAAACCCATGAATATTGAATCTTACGATGGCACAACAGACCCCGTGGTTTGGATCGAAGACTATCTCATCCACATCCACATGGCCCGCGGTGACGATCTTCACGCCATCAAATATCTCCCACTCAAACTTAAAGGACCAGCCCGGCATTGGCTTAACAGCTTGCCAGCAGAGTCAATCGGGAGTTGGGAAGACCTGGAAGCCGCATTCCTCGATAACTTACAAGGCACGTATGTGCGACCACCAGACGCTGATGACCTAAGCCACATAATTCAGCAGCCAGACGAATCGACCAGACAATTCTGGACACGGTTCTTAACCAAGAAAAACCAAATCGTCGACTGTCCGGATGCAAAGGCCCTCGCGGCCTTCAAGCATAACATCCGCGACGAGTGGCTTGCCCGGCACCTGGGACAGGAAAAACCGAAATCCATGGCAGCCCTCACATCACTCATGACCCGCTTCTGCGCGGGTGCGGACAGCTGGCTAGCACGCAGCAACAACCTCAGCAAAAATTCTGGCAGTCCGGATATCAAGGACCGTACTGGCAGGTGGCGTCGCAACAAAAACAAACGCCGCATTAACGGCGATAATAGTGAAGATACGGCAGTCAATGCCGGATTCAGAGGCTCTAAACCCGGTCAGCGGAAAGAGTCATTCAAAAGAACTACTCCGGGTCTGTCCAATTTGGACCGAATACTCGACCGCTCGTGCCAGATACACGGCACCCCCGAAAAGCCAGCCAACCACACCAACAGGGACTGTTGGGTATTCAAGCAGGCAGGCAAGTTAATTGCCTAAAACAACGACAAGGGGCTGCATAGCGATGACGAGGAAGAGACCCGACCGCCGAACAATAGAGGACAGAAGGGTTTCCCCCCACAAGTGCGGGCGGTGAACATGATATACGCAACACACATACCCAAAAGGGAGCGGAAGCGTGCACTCAGGGATGTATACGCGATGGAGCCAGTTGCCCCGAAGTTCAATCCATGGTCCTCCTTCCCGATCAATTTTGACCGAAGGGACCACCCCACCAGCATTCGCCATGGCGGATTCGCTGCATTGGTTTTAGACCCAATCTTCAATGGATTTCACCTCACTAGAGTCCTGATGGACGGCGGCAGCAGCCTGAACCTGCTTTATCAGGATACAGTGTGCAAAATGGGCATAGACCCCTCAAGGATTAAACCAACCAAGACAACCTTTAAAGGCGTCATACCAGGTGTAGAAGCTAATTGTACAGGCTCTGTTACACTAGAAGTGGTCTTCGGATCCCCGGATAACTTCCGAAGCAAGGAGTTAATCTTCGACATAGTTCCATTTCGCAGCGGCTATCATGCCCTGCTCGGACGTACCGCGTTTGCAAAGTTCAATGCGGTGCCGCACTACACACACCTCAAGATCAAGATGCCAGGCCCTCGAGGAGTCATCACAGTCAACGGAAATACTGAACGCTCTCTCCGAACGGAGGAACATACAGCGGCTCTCGCGGCAGAAGTACAGTGCAGCCTCTTAAGGCAATTCTCGAGTCCGGCCGTTAAGAGACCGGACACGGCTAAAACGCGCCCGGAGTAACCTACAACAAGACCACCTGGCACGTTCCGAGCACGTGTAGCAGTGCGGCCCCAACCCCAGCCCCTGCAAAACGTCAAGACATGTCCTTCGCATACACCATTACGTTTTGGAGATACCATGGGCATGGGGAGAGGGGCACGACCACGATAGGCCCAGAATGCGGCTCAACCACACAAGGGGCTCTCAAGTGTGTCGTTCTTTTTTTATTTTTTATTTTTATTTTTACCCACAGGACTCCGTTCGTCAGAGGCCCTATCCGGCAACAGACCTGCCGAACTCACGATGCAACAGCCAAGGAAGGAGAAAGGCTACAACGAATATCCAGGTGGTCTCCATTACGAGTATTAAATCTGTTTTATACACCATTCCGCAGGCTACCCCCTGGAGGGGGACATGTTTAATAGTCCCATCCCTTGCTTATCGCACCATTTGTATCGTTCTGCATTCACAATAGTCTTTTCTTGAATAAGTAATGCAGGACCTTTTTGCTTCCAATTGTATTTCTTTCTTATACATATGTTCATTTATGACATGTTGCATCCGTACATTTTGGTACGGCTAAATACACCAGGGGCTTATGTTTCCCGCATCATGGTGTGATAAGTCCAAACACTTTCACAAGTGCGGCACCCCAAACTTATAGCATTATATGCATCAGCTCCGAATCATGTCTTGGGTCAATAGTTGGGTTTGCCCGGCTCCCATGTTTTGGTACCTTACGTTCCGTTGTATCGCCTAAGGTAGCACTGGGAGAACCACTGCGATTGCGCCCCAGTTGAGCTGGGCGAGCGCCTCAGTGGAGAAAGCTAAAACTGACCATCATGATGAGGCGAGAACCGGTCGCTGTTCGAGATGTTTTTTGCGAGTCCCTAAAGACTTATGCTGCTTAGAGCGAGGAGCCAGCTTTGTCCGGCCCAGGCGTGGATAGCGCCCCAAATTCGGCCTTCCGAAGACTAGGGGCTTCACCGAAATTTAAAATTATAGAATTCTATGGCTATGTGAGAGTGTTCAAGCATTATAGGTCCGGTTGCCTTGTTTGTTGTGTTGAGCGCCTCCCGAGATGGACCCAAAAATGGGAACAAGAGTGCTCAAGTTTATCCCGAACACCCCAGCACTCGTAGCATGGGGGCTGAAGCCGACGACTTGCCATCTCTCAGATTTGATAAACAGCCGCACAGAAGGTAATATTTTAAATTAACAAGCGTTGCTTAGCGCATATGAACTAAGTTTTCAGCGCACAGGATAACAAAATGCGAGTCTACTCAAATATTACATCTTTGGAGCACTCACCCGCAATAATATGGGCACCCTTCAGGACACTCTTATAATACATCTCGGGCGTGCGATGCTCCTTGCCCTGCGGTGGCGCGTCCGTCACAAGCTTCCAGGCATCCATCTTGCCCCAGTGCACCTTTGCGCGGGCAAGGGCCCGATGGGCACCTTCAATACAGGCGGAGTGCTTGATGACTTCAACCCACGGGCACGCATCCACCAACCGCCGCACCAGGCCGAAGTAGCTCCCAGGCATGGCCTCCTTAGGCCACAGCCGAACTATGAGGCCCTTCATGGCCTGTTCGGCCACCTTGTGGAGCTCGACCAGCTGCTTCAGCTGGTCGCTAAGGAGCACCGGATGTCCGGCCTCAGCATACTAAGACCAGAAGACCTTCTCCGTCGAGCTCCCTTCCTCGGCCCTGTAGAAAGCGGCAGCATCGGACACGCTGCGGGGCAGATCTGTGAACGCTCCTGGAGAGCTCCGAATTCGGGTAAGTGATACGTAATTCACACGCACATGCTTACTTTGCATGAAAAATGCCTTACCCGCCGCTATTTTCTTCAACGCCTCGACTTCCTGGAGGGCCTTATAGGCTTCGGCCTTAGCGGCTTTGGCACTCTCAAGAGCCGTTGCAAGCTCGGACTCTTGAGTCTTCGAATCACGCTCCAAATTCTTGTGTTTTTCCACGAGAGCCTGGAGCTCTTGCTGTACCTCCGCCACCCGCGCCTCCTGCTTCTCTCGCTCGGTGCGCTCCGCGGGCGCATTACGTTCGGCCGCGGCCACCGCCTCCTTCAGGGTCGCCACCTCGTTAGTGGCCCCTGCTATATCCACGTTATCCTTGTCATTTTTCTTGCAACCAAATCCTTTTCTGTAAGGTACAATTTTAATAAGGTATTACTCACCTTCCTTGTCCTCGAGCTGCTTCTTGGCACGGCCGAGCTCATTCTCGGACCGCTCGAGGCTTTCCTTCAAAGTATTGACCTCCGCAGTCAGTGCGGCAGAGGTCAGAAGCACAGCCTGTAATCCCATATTGACATATTTTTTATGACTCCTGCGTATATCTTTTTAGATCCTCAGTCCGGCTTTTCTTTCCGAACACCGAACCGAGCATCAGGGGCTACTGTCTATGCGGTACTATTTTACATATATCAAAATTCTTACCTCAAAGCCTGTTAGAAGGCTGCTGCAGGCTTCGGTCAGCCCGCTCTTGGCGAGCTGAACCTTCTGAATCACCGCACTCATAACAGTGCGGTGTTCCTCTTTGATGGAGGCACCATTGAGCGCCTCCAACAAGCTATCCGGCGCCTCCGGTTGGATGGAGGCTGCCAGCGTCACGGTCTTGCCCTTCTTACGAAGGGGCCGCCCGCCGGACTCCGGAACCGCTATGGGTTCCGGGGCCGAGTCCGGTGCAAAGTCCGGCAGGTTGTTCTGCGACACCTCCGGGGCCTCCTCCTCCTGGTGGGTCCCTTCCCGGGATCCCACCTCGGCATCGTCCGCATCACGGGGGGTGGAGGCAGTCAGAAGAGAATCCATATCCGATGCACCTAAGGACCCGCTCGACGAAGCGGGAAGATCATCCTTGGGCGGAGTGCAGGGTTGTATGCGACATTAGAAAGACATTATGCGGCAAAAATAAAAAACCGTGAAGTTATTCGGGAGTCCGGATACTTACGATCTCGCCAGGGGCTTGGCCCTTGGGGGCCAGTCCTCGTCGTCGTCACTGGCGTTGGCGGAGCAGTCCGGGGAAAGAGTTTTTCCCTTCTTGGACCCTCTGGCCTCTCTCGTTGAGGAGGCCTTCCTTTTCTTCCCTCCCCCCGCTGGGGGAGAGGCTTTCTTCTTCTCCTCCTCGCCTCTGTGAGAGGAGTCGGCCTCGGAGTCATCATCCGATAACACCTGAAAATGGGAACTCTTCCGAGTCCCCGTGGCCTTCTTCTTGGCCTTCTTCTCCGGCACCACGTGGGGTGCCGGAGCCAGCAGCCTCGTTAAGAGGGCGTCCGCTGGGTCCTCTGGCAATGGGGCCGGACAGATAGTCTGCTCGGCCTTCGCCAGCCAGTCCTGTCAAAGAAGAGGGAGCTTATATACCGCATAGTGTCAAACTATGGAAAACAAGCGTCCCGTAAAGGACAAAATCACTTACCTCGTCAGCCGGACACTGTGAGCTGAATCCGCGATCTTCGATAGCGGATGCGGGAGCCTCGGCGCCCTTGAACAGCACCTTCCAGACATCTTCGTACGTAGTGTCGAAGAGCCTGCTCAAAGTCTGGTGCTGCGCCGGATCGAACTCCCACATGTTGAAGCCCCGTCGTTGGCACGGGAGAATCCGGCGGATGAGCATGACCTGGACTACGTTGACAAGCTTGAGCTTCTTGTCCACTAACTTTTGGATGCAGGCTTGGAGTCCGGTCAGCTCCTCCGAATCACCCCATGTCCGGCAGCTCTCTTTCCAGGAGGTGAGCCGTGTGGGGATGCCAGATCTGAATTCGGGGGCCGCTGCCCATTCGGGGTCACGCGGCTCGATGATGTAGAACCACCCCGATTGCCACCCGTTAATGGTTTCCACGAAAGTTCCCTCAAGCCAAGTAACGTTGGACATCCTGCCCACCATGGTGCCTCCGCACTCCGCTTGGCTTCCCTTCACAACCTTTGGCTTGACACTGAAGGTCTTGAGCCACAAGCCGAAGTGGGGCTGGATGCAGAGGAAGGCCTCACACACGACGATAAACGCCGAGATGTTGAGGATGAAATTCGGGGCCAGATCATGGAAATCCAGGCCGTAGTAGAACAGGAGCCCCCGGACAAAGGGATGGAGTGGGAAGCCCAGTCCGCGGAGGAAATGGGGAAGAAATACTACCCTCTCATGGGGCCTGGGGGTGGGGATGAGCTCTCCCTCGTTGGGGAGCCGATGCGCGATGTTGCTGGACAAATATCCGGCACTGCGCAGCTTCTGGATGTGCCCTCCGTGATGGAGGAGGCCATCCACATGCCTCCCGCTCCGGACATAGTTGGAGGAGGTTGAGGTGAGATGTGCGGACTTGGGCGCTGGAGCTCGAGTTCGCGGATATGGATAAGCCAAGGAGGCAGAAGGTGCAGGTAAAAGGGTTGGATCTTTATCCCCTTATATGGGCGGACAAAAACATGTGTCCCCACTGGCCTGATAAAACTCGCTTATCTCCCAAGCGCCGCAATCAATGGCGCGGTTGGGTTACCCACGTCCGTATTGATGGGAATCCCGGAATAAGGGGAACACGATCTCTGCTTCGACAAGACGTGCCAAGGAAACCGCTTCGCTAAACGCGCTGAGGTGGTACAATAAAAATGATTCAAGTAAAGGCTTGGTAGTGGTGTGACGTCACGCCACCAAATACATCAGCAGATTGAACTTGTGTAAATATTATTCTCTCTACGGTGGTGCGTGGAATTTATTTTGCAGAGCCGGACACTATCCTGGTGTTCACAATCTTCCATAAATTATTCGGAGGAGGAACCCGCCTTGCAATGCCGAAGACAATATGCGCGCTGGACTCGTCGTCATTGAAGCCTGGTTCAGGGGCTACTGAGGGGTCCTGGACTAGGGGGTGTCCGAATAGCCGAACTATTATCATCGGCCGGACTCCAAGACTATGAAGATACAAGATTGAAGACTTCGTCCCGTGTTCGGATGGGAATTTCCTTGGCGTGCAGGGCAAGCTTGGCGATACCGATATGTAGATCTCCTACCATTGTAACCGACTCTGTGTAACCCTAGCCCTCTCCGGTGTCTATATAAACCGGATGGCTTTAGTCCGTAGGACGAACAACAATCATACCATAGGCTAGCTTCTAGGGTTTAGCCTCCTTGATCTCGTGGTAGATCTACTCTTGTAACACACATCATCAATATTAATCAAGCAGGACGTAGGGTTTTACCTCCATCAAGAGGGCCCGAACCTGGGTAAAACATCGTGTCCCTTGTCTCCTGTTACCATCCGCCTAGACGCACAGTTCGGGACCCCCTACCCGAGATCCGCCGGTTTTGACACCGACACTAGGGTTGTAAAGATATTAGTATGAAGCAAACCGAAAGTTGTTCGGAGTCCCGGATGAGATCCCGGACGTCACGAGGAGTTCCAGAATGGTTCGGAGGTAAAGAATTATATATGGGATGTCGAGTTTCGGCCATCGGGAAAGTTTTGGGGGTTACGGTATTGTACCAGGACCACCTGAAGGGTCCCGGGGGTCCACCGGCTAGGGCCACCTATCCCGGAGGGCCCCATGGGCTGAAGTGGGAGCGGAACCAGCCCCTGGTGGGCTGGTGCGCCCCCCCTGGGCCCCCTCTGCGCCTAGGGTTGGGAACCCTAGGGTAGGGGGCGCCTCCACTTGCCTTGGGGGGCAAGTCTACCCCCTTGGCCGCCGCCCCCCCTTGGAGATCCCATCTCCTAGGGCCAGCGCCCCCTGGGGTCCCTATATAAAGAGGGGGGGGGTGGGAGGGCAGCCGCACCCTGACATCTGGCGCCTCCCTCTCCCCTTGCTACACCTCCTCCTTCCGTAGTTGCTTGGCGAAGCCCTGCCGGAACCCTGCTGCATCCACCACCACGCCGTCGTGCTGCTGGTTCTTCATCAACCTCTCCTTCCCCCCTTCTGGATCAAGAGGAGGAGATGTCACGCTGACCGTACATGTGTTGAACGCGGAGGTGCCGTCCGTTTGGCGCTAGGATCTCCGGTGATTTGGATCACGATGAGTACGACTCCCTCAACCCCGTTCTCTTGAACGCTTCCGCTCGTGATCTACAAGGGTATGTAGATGCACTCCCCTCTCTCGTTGCTAGATGAACTCATATATTGATCTTGGTGAACGTAGGAATTTTTTTATTTTATGCAACGTTCCCCAACAGGGCCTACATTGTCAACATCTGCCGGTTTTCCCCTGCAGCTTACCCACCAATCTCCATACCAGGCCGCCCTAAGTTTCTTAGATGACGCCTGCCAAATGCCCTGTTTCCCACAAATCCCCATCCCCATCCCTATCCCCCACTCCAAAGCGTCGCAGCCTAAGCCCGGCTATGCTTCCCGTGGAGCTCGAGGAGCGACTGGACCAAAAGAGGTCTATAGTGATCTCTTCGCCCAACATCGCCGAGGAAGCTGACGATCATTACTGGCGGTAGGCACTCAAGCAGCGGGTTAGAGTATGCAGGCATGTCTCGTTCGCCGGCTACGACATCGAGGTCATCGACAACGATTCCCTGAGGTGGGCTTTGTCACTGGTTAAGTGGCCCACCCCCAACCCCTCGGGTTCAACTGCCATCGATCTCATCCATGGCCCCGCCGCTGATCTCCTCTGGCTCACTGTCAACAATTTGCCATTCTACATCGCCACCTAGCCCATTTTGTCATTTCTGAAGGACACGTTCTGCGACGCTGGCTTGGGATCCACAACTTCCAAGTCAGACCTCATCGGCGGTGACCATGAGGAGGGCACCCTCTCCGACTCTTCCAAGGGGAAAGAGCCCATCTACTCTTCCAATGGGAAGGTGCCGGTCTGCGACATCACGGAGGGCACCCTACAGCCATACTCTTCCAAGGGGAAGGAGCCGATCTGCGACAACATGGAGCGCATCCAGGGTCCATGCTCTTCCCACGGGAACGAGCCCATCTGTGACAGGTGAGGAAACCCATGATTTGTTTATTTCAGTTGTTCACAATGTGATGCTCTATATGTGCAATTATTTACTGTGCAGTACATCTCATCAATCCAGTTTTAAACATAGCGATAGGAATGCCTATATTTTCTTGCTGTTAAGCCTGTTATAGCTAGCATATGCCTCTTTTAAAGTTTTTTGATTGTTTGGTTGTTTGTAGTTAGCATATGTTCAGTTTCAAATGCTATCTTTGGTTGTTCGTAGTATGCCTTGTTTATTCCAGTTATTCACAATGTGATGTTCTATATGTGCAAGTATGAACTTTGAAGTTCAATTTCATCAGTTCCAGTTTCAACAATACCACTATGAATTACTACATTTGGTTGCTGCATCTTGTCGTTAACATGCCTTCCCATTTTTATTTAACCATAACTAGTGTACTTAGACCGGCACAATACCCGTTTGAATGACCATGTTTGCTTGTTGTTAAATGTTAGGCCTGTTGCAGTTAGCACACCTTTCCACTTGTTTTGCTTTACTAGCATGCTTAAACCTGCACACTAAAGCTATCTTTTGGAGATTATTTTGTCTGCCTTGTGTAATTTTGGTTGATGTTTAGCCTTTTGTGCTTAACATGCTTCTTGATGTACCTTCACAGGACAATTTTGGGAACGACTGATGTTTTCCATCGACGTTAGTTTCATCCTATGGCTTATATCTGCTCACTAGGCTACATAGCTGGTACCATATAGGCCAGTGGCTGATAAGGGACTAATCGGTGAATCGGACTTTTAACTGAATATATTTGCAACCCATTTTTCCTTAGGTTAACTAGGGCCATATGTAATATATCTGAGGCTACATAGCAACATGCACTGTACTTAATGTCTAAATATGCAATCCTAGGCTACATAGCAACAAGGAAGAGTGTTACATTAATGTTCTAATGATGCCTAGATATACGTACAAGAGCAGGAACAGCAACAACACAACCCTGTTTGGATACTCAACTTAGCTAGAGGTTAGATTTAGTTTCTAGCTCATTACTAACCCTGAACTAACTCCCTCCAAAGAGGTGTTTGGATGGCAGGGTTAGATTGACAATAAATGCACTAGGAGAACTAGCTCCAATTAGCACCTCTTGGGTTGGATACTAGTTTTTTGGGTGGGTTATAGATGCAACTAGCTCAAACTAGCCCTCATGTTTAGATATACTTTAGGGCTATTTGAGCCCAAACTAGCTCAAACTAACTGTAACCCGTGGATACATCAGCAATTTTTTTTAAAATGAGCTGAACTCCATCCGTCCCATAATATAAGATTTTAATTCATCTAATATGTGAGTATATTGGATGTTATAAGATACTCCCTCTGTTCCTAAATATTTATCTTTTTAGAGATTTCAAATGGACTACCACATAGGATGTATATAGACATATTATAAAAGAGTGTTGTACTACATCATTGTGCAATTGTTGTTTAGCTTCTAATATTAACTTGGTGCTTTTAGGTACATATGTCATTGGTAAAGATCTGCGTTTCGACCCTTTCTGTGTATGGGGCAATGAGATATCGATGAACCAGCATCAAGTGAGGAAGCTGATAAAGATTATTAGTAAAATGGGTCTAAAGATGGCAATTAAACTATTTGTTTACACTTTATCCAAGACAACAGCGAACTGCAGGATGGTAAGTAAGAACTCTGCAGCCTTCTTTTTACTGCCCATAATGAGTTGTGTTAGATGACAATGTCTGAAATCTTATTCCTTTGAAGTGGTTGCCAAAGCAGTTTACTCAAGATTACCTATCAAACTACATGATTGGTGGGCATGTGAAGGTTAAAGTATTTCTACCAGAACACGATGATCATCTAGATGTTTTCATGAAGACTGCGAAGGATGGGCGGTCGGCCATAAGAAGGGGTTGGACTAGAGTCGTGCATGCCTTCTGCATGGACACTACTATGGAAAACCTTATACACAGAACTTTAGCAGTAGCGTGTGTCAAAAAAGCACGCTGGTGCTAAGTAGCAGTAGCGCGCCTGTGCTAACAGCGCTACAGATAAAGTTCTAGTAGTAGCGCGCCTTATTCTAAACACGTTACTACTAAAGTTCCCACGGTTTAACCGATAGGCTACACATAGTAGTAGTGATCTATATCGAACCGCGCTACCACTACTTTCTTTGTAGCAGCGCATTTTATTCTAAACTCGCTACTGCTAAAGGATATAAAATTAAATGGAAAGAAAATAGAAAGGTAATTGAAAATGAAAGAAATAGAAGAAGGTGAAATGAAAAAATAAAATGTGAAGAAAAATAAATGAAAAAGGGAAAAAAGAGAAAGGAGTAGCAATAGCGCGTATCCCAGAACACGCTGTAGCTAACGTAGCAGTAGCGCGCTTTCTAGAACGTGCTACTGCTAGTTTTGACTTAACCACGGGGTTCGTCCTTCCCCACGGCCACTTCCCCCAAATCCAACTCCTCCGCTCTTGCCATCACCGTCGCCCGTTAGCCGCCGTGCGCTCTCCGCACACCCTCTACACCGCCCTCGACCCCGGATTCAACACCGCCCCCGCCCCGACCTCAACGCCGCCCCGGACGCCGCCCCCAACCCCGACCTCGACGCCGCCCTCCGCCGCACGCTTGAGCCCCGACCCCGACCTCGACTCCGCCTGCCCCTCCCTCATCGCAGGCACCTGAGGTGAGCATGCCTGCTCCTCCCTCTCCCCTACATCTGCCTAGGGTTTCTTTATATTTTAGTTGCATCAAATTAGTTAGGGTTCATGTAAGGGAGGAAACGAATCAGATGCGGATGCGGCTCAAATTAGTTAGGGTTCATGTAAGGGTGGAAACGAAACAAATTTCTAAGATGAATCATAAAACGAGTAAAATTTGACCACTTATTTCACTTTTAAGTTGGATAATTGGAATATCCGCTACCACTTTCCACCCCTAGGTTCATCAAATTAGTTGGTAATTAGGGCAGTAGTTCCTAGGTACTAATTAGTTAGTAAGAACTAGGTACTATTTAGGTACTAGTTTATTTTTATTTATAGTAAGTTTATTTTTAGTAAGAACTAGTTGAATTAATAGAACTAGTTAGTAAGAACTTGTTGTTATTTTTTAGTTAAAGAAAATTTTCCCGCATCGACATCGAGCGCATCCTTGTCGTCGAGTCGGCAGGGGACACCTGCGTCACCAGATGGGCCATGTCCGGGACTGGGCTTTGCCTGGGTGGTACTGGGAGGCGCTACCTACCGGGGGGCGCAGGTTGGTGAGGAGCCAGCCTATTGTTGACCCGAACCTTCTTTGGTGGCGGTCGCATGGGCCAGTGACGGTCCAGAGGCTCGAGGACCCCGCGGAGGTGGTGCTTTACCGTGTCAGTGAGAAGGACATGCACGTCCGTCGCTACTTGTTTGCGTTGGAGCAGAGGTTCTCCAATACCTGGTAGGTTCTCCAGGAATCTCACTTGAGCTATGATCCTGTGATGGTTCCTTCTCTGTGGGTGTCGATCGCCCGTGCCGATAGCCGTCGTGCGCTAGGGTTTTAGTTGTATTAGTGATGTTATATGTATGATACTATTCGGGATGTATTAGTGATAATATTCGACAATGTACAGACGCATGAGATGATTTACTTTTGCTTATTGAATGCATGCTAATTTGAGTCCTATATGATATTTTGAAATGTATATCTTGTGTTGCTCAAATAGGATATGTGCTTGCCCAAGTGGCCGGTCATGTTTGCAGGTTACACCTCTGAGTGGCCTATGTTTTGCCGGAGTGTTGATTCATTTCCGTTCTAGCAAATTTCAGGCACTCAATATGTCCTATTTTAGCAAAGGTCATGCCAAATTTTTCCGTGAATTTTGGCATGACTTGTGCCAGAATATGTAGGAAATATCAAGTGCCCCAGATTTGTGTGTTGAGTATCCTGGTAGTTGTCTTTGATCGATTTTCAATTAATGTTTCAACTACGAACATAGGAAATGTCTGACGATGAAAAGGATTTCGGTATTTGCAAATACTGCAAAGACGAGCACGGCCTGTGCAACGGAATCTTCCTAGATGATGATAGGCGCTTTAGCATCAAGCTGAACGAGAACTTCGAAGTGGATACAGTAAGTCACAACGACAAGTCTTTTTTCGTAATTAAGCATGACATCTGCTTCATTTGCTTCAACTTATAATTTATTTATTTTACTATTCTACTAGCGTATCCCCTGCCATGCAAGAGTTTTTGTATTGGATAAGATAGGTTTCAGTCGTACTATGGAGGTAAAGAAAGTTTACTTGAAGACCGAGCATGGTTATATTTTCCACGAAAAATTATACAACGCAGACAACTACACCTATTTTGGATACAAAACATGGCGAGCACTATGCAAGACTTATGCATTTGAGCCTGATATGGTTATCACCTTTGATATTCGTCCGGAAGATGATATTGAAGGTAATACCAACATCTGGGTCGATGTGCAGACGCCTCCAGTTATACCATTATGTGAGTTTCTCAACCATATTTATGTCTTTGATATTGTTTATTCGAAAATAGTTACAACTAATTTCTATTGTCAGCTTATTTCCGTTCAAGCAAACATGTCCAGCGATTGGTAGACATGACCTACTGCTGTCCCGGGCTGAACTAATCTGCGAGGAGCTAAGTCATTATGTTTCATGGCTTGCGGATCTTGATACTGTCAAAACAAATTTTCTTCCTGCACTTAGAAATGTTAGTACTGAAAACGTGCGACCAATAGTGTTCATAATGAACAACGGTCACATCTATTTAGGAAAGATGGTAAGATTTTTACTATTTGTCCTTAGTGCATCTTTTCCATACATTATTTTTTAGCTAAACTTCATTGCTAAGTATGTTACCACACGATGTTCTTCAACAGGGACTCTCGATGAATGTTGTGCCTCATGGGATCGAGACTAAAGGTACCATGAGTATTGTTAGCTTACGACCAAGATATCCTACAATGCACTTTAGTGCATTCAGGATTAGCGACAAATTCTTAATAGTAAAAGACTGGACCAAATTTGTGATGGAGGAGCGCAGAGAAGTTCTAGGGGCAGCAATCAGAAGCACAGCCCACGATTAGGAGACAAGTTCATCTACATGCTCCGACTTGATGAAGGAGGAGAGCTACACATGTTTTATGTTATTTTACCTAAGAGAGAGCAGCATGAGTGATTAGCTAGCTAGAAATGAGTTTGAAGATGATGATGTGCTACACTATGACTATGATGATTAAATAGCTAGTGTTGGTGGTAATGACTATGATGATTATTATTAGCTAGTGTTAGTGGTGATTACATAGCTACCGCATCTTGTGTTGGTGGTGATTAGCTAGCTACAATGAGTTTGAAGATGCTTATGTGCTACACTCTTACTATGGTGATTAAATAAATACTGTTGGTGGTAATGGCTATGATGATGATTAAATAGCTTGTGCTGGCGGATTAGATTCAAGTGGAGGCAACATGTGGTGCACATCGAAAGTACTACTAGTCCAAACTAGATCAAGTTCGGATTAGTAGTATACTTTTGACATGCACCACATATTGCCTCCACTTGAACCTAATCCACCTTCATTTGACACACTGTTATGGACATAATGATATAAACCTCATAATTGGTATTGTACCGAAATTTGTATAACGGCGTATAAATACACTAAAAGAAAAAAAAAGAAAAAAAATACTAGTAGCGATGGATAGTAAACACGCTGCAACTAGCTAGATTAGCAGCAGCGCGGGAGAGAAGAAGCGCTGCCGCTATGTGTCTTAGCAGTAGCGCGTGTCACACGCGCTACTGTGCTAAGTAATAGCTGTAGCGCCTTATTAGTAGCGCGGTAGCACATGCTACTAGTGGGCTTTAAACCCGCGCTACTACTAGGGTTTTCCCTAGTAGTGGGAGGAGGGCACAATATGGGCATTCCGCTTCACCTTGTTCAACAACCAAAATATATTTCGCCTCTTTCTTTAATAGTACAAGTATACAAATGTGGTTCATCATTCTTTATTTGGTTCTTATATAAATCTTGAACATATGTACCTATGAATCGAATAATGCATTGGTTGTTTGAACCTGATGGATATGGAATAAAGCTGTAGCATACAGTCAAATTCAAATCCAAATCCTGTACAATTTGGAGAAGTAGCAATTAAATTACAGTGAAATTACGCTCTCCAGGTTGATACGGCACACACGATTGGTAAAACACATACGTTTGTGATATGCACCATAATCCGAGACGATTCACAGAGAGGAGACATGTGCAAGCATGCACACAGTTGCCGTTTGCAAAGCGTGTGTGATGTCAGACAATATCACAAATGGTGCGGGCAAACTAACCGTTTGTGTTAGTTGCCTTATCGTACATGATTCACAACCATGAACTGTTTCTGATGAAGTATGCATCGTAAACGTTGCACCACAGAATAGCGTGTGCGATAGTTGTCGTGTACGGCGATGTTACGATGGTCCGATGTTTCGTAATCCTGTCTGACACTCGTACGACGATTAGCTAATCTTCTTAACGTTGAACCGTTTGTGATGAGCCGCACATCATACACGTTCTATAATAGTGAACCATTTGTGATGGGCCGCGCATCATAAACGTAGCACCACAGAATACCGACTGTGATGGCAATGCAAGCAGAAACAAGTAGGAGTACAGTAGGGGCCCTATCCCCGACGGTTTCTGGATCGTGTGGGAAGGACCCCCCTATCCCCACACTCACTTGGCGACGGTTCCAAATGTCGTCGCGGAAAGGGGTTTTAAATCGTTTTTTAGGACCGACGCGCACTAGTGATAGTCAAAGAAGGAGTTCTTGCCTGTGTTGCAAGGTGTGAAATTGAGTAAGACTCAAAGCCCGACCACGACAGAAGATAGAGAGAGAATGAAATTCATTCCCTATGCCTCAGCCATAGGTTCTATGAAGTATGCCATGCTGTGTACCAGACCTATTGTGTACCTCGCCGTGAGTTTGGCCAGAGGGTACAATAGTGATCCAGGAGTGGATCACTGGACATCGGTCAAAATTATCCTTAGTGGAATAAGGAAATGTTTGTCGGTTATGGAGGTGACAAAGAGTTCATTGTAAAGAGTTATGTCGATGCAAGCTTTGACACCGATCTAGATGACTCTAAGTCTAGATCTAGAGACATATTGAAAGTGGAAGCAATCAGCCAGAGTAGGTCTGTGCAGAGTACTGTAGACATCGAAATTTGCAAAATACATACAGATCTGAATGTTGTAGACCCGTAGGCTAAAATTTCTCTCACAAGGAAAATATGATCACTCTTTGGGTGTTAATCACATAGTGATGTGAAATAGATTATTGACTCTAGTAAAACCCTTTGGGTATTAGTCACATGGCGATGTGAACTAAATCACATGGTGATGTGAACTATTGGTGTTAAAATCACATGGCGATGTGAACTAGATTATTGACTCTAGTGCAAGTGGGAGACTGAAGGAAATATGCCCTAGATGCAATAATAAAGTTATTATTTATTTCCTTATATCATGATAAATGTTTATTATTCATCCCAGAATTGTATTAACCGGAAACTTAGTACATGTGTGAATACATAGACAAAAAGAGTGTCACTAGTATGCCTCTACTTGACCAGCTCGTTAATCAAAGATGGTTAAGTTTCCTAGCGATGGACAAGAGTTGTCATTTGATGAATGGGATCACACCATTAGAGAATGATGTGATTGACTTGACCCATCCGTTAGCTACACTATGATCGTTTAGTTTATTGGTATTGCTTTCTTCATAACTTATACATGTTCCTATGACTATGAGATTATGGAAGTTATGAATACCGGAGGAACACTTAGTGTGCTATCAAACGTCACAACATGACTGAGTGATTATAAAGATGCTCTACAGGTGTCTCCGATGGTGTTTGTTGAGTTGGCATAGATAGAGATTTGGATTTGTCACTCCGATCGTCAGAGTGGTATCTCTGGGCCCTCTCGATAATGCACATCACTATAAGCCTTACAAGCAATGTGACTAATGAGTTAGTTGCAGGATGATGCATTACGGAATGAGTAAAGAGCCTTGCCGGTAATGAGATTGAACTAGGTATTGAGATACCGATGATCAAATCTCGGACAAGTAACATACCGATGGCAAAGGGAATAACGTATGTTGTTATGTGGTTTGACCGATAAAGATATTCGTAGAATATGTAGGAACCAATATGAGCATCTAGGTTCCGCTATTGGTTATTGACCGGAGATGAGTCTCGGTCATGTCTACATTGTTGTCGAACCCGTAGGGTTCGGACGCTTAACATTCGGTGACGATCGATATTATGAGTTTATGTGTTTTGATGTACCGAAGGTAGTTCAGAGTCCGGGATATGATCATTGACATGACGAGAAGTCCCGAAATGGTCGAGACATAAAGATAGATATATTGGAAGGCTATGTTTGGACATGAGAAGAGTTCCAAATGAGTTCGGGATTTTATTGGAGTACCTGGGGGTTACAGGAACCCCCCAGGGAGTCATTGGGCCATAATGGGCCTTAGTGGGAGAGAGGAGGAGGCGACCAAGGTGGGGGCGCGCCCCCCCAAGACCAATACAAATTAGGAGGGGGTCCGGGCCCCCTTTCCTTCTGTCCCTCTCCCTCTTCCTTCTTCTCCTACTCAAACTAGGGAAATGCGGAATCCTACTCTCACCGGGAGTAGGACTCCCGTTTGGGTGCGTCATGAGAGGGCCAACCCTCCCCTCCTCCACTCCTTTATATACAGGGGAGGGGGCACCCCATAGACAAACAAGTTGATTGTTTAGCCGTGTGCGGTGCCCCCCTCCATAGATTTTCACCTCGGTCATATCATTGTAGTGCTTAGGCAAAGCCCTGCGACAGTAACTTCATCATCACCGTCATCACGCTGTCGTGCTGACGAAACTCTCCCTCGACCTCAGCTGGATCTAGAGTTCGCGGGACATCACCGAGCTGAACGTGTGCAGATTGCGGAGGTGCCATAACATCGGTGTAGGATCTGTCGGATCGTGAAGACGTACGATTACATCAACCGCGTTGTCATAATGCTTCTGCTTTCAGTCTATGAGGTAGATGGAAAACACTCTACCCTCTCGTTGCTATGCATCACCTAGATGGATCTAGCGTCTGCGTAGGATTTTTTTTGAAATTAATGTGTTCCCCAATAGTGGCATCCGAGCTAGGTCTATGCTTAGATGTTATATGCACGAGTAGAACACAAAGAGTTGTGGGTGATAGTAGTCACACTGCTTACCAGCATGTCATACTTTGATATGGCAGTATTGTTGGATGAAGCGGCTCAGACCGACATTACGCGTACGCTTACGCGAGACTGGTTCTACCAACATGCTTCGCACATAGGTGGCTAGTGGGTGTCTGTTTCTCCAACTTTAGTTGAATCGAGTGTGACTACGCCCAGTCCTTGTTGAAGGTTAAAACGGCAAACTTGACGAAAAATCATTGTGGTTTTGATGCGTAGGTAAGAATGGTTCTTGCTAAGCCCGTAGCAGCCATGTAAAACTTGCAACAACAAAGTAGAGGGCGTCCAACTTGTTTTTGCAGGGCATGTTGTGATGTGATATGGTCAAGACGTGATTATGTAAATTGTTGTATGAGATGTTCATGTTTTGTATCACAGTTATCGGCAACTGGCAGGAGCCATATGGTTGTCGCTTTATTGTATGAAATGCAATCGCCATGTAATTGCTTTACTTTATCACTAAGTGGTAGCGATAGTCGTAGAAGCAATAGTTGGCGAGACGACAACGATGCTTCGATGGAGATCAAGGTGTCAAGCCGGTGAGGATGGTGATCATGACGGTTCTTTGGAGATGGAGATCAAAGGCACAAGATGATGATGGCCATATCATATCACTTATATTGATTGCATGTGATGTTTATCCTTTATGCATCTTATTTTGCTTAGTACTCCGGTAGCATTATAAGATGATCTCTCACTAAATTTCAAGGTATAAGTGTTCTCCCTGAGTATGCACCGTTGCTACAGTTCGTCATGCCGAGACACCACGTGATGATCGGGTGTGATAAGCTCTACGTTCACATACAACGAGTGCAAGCCAGTTTTGCACACGCAGAATACTCGGGTTAAACTTGACGAGCCTAGCATATGAAGATATGGCCTCGGAACACAAGAGACCGAAACGTCGAGCATGAACCATATAGTAGATATGATCAACATAGTGATGTTCACCATTGAAAACTACTCCATCTCACGTGATGATCGGACATGGTTTAGTTGATATGGATCACGTGATCACTTAGATGATTAAAGGGATGTCTATCTAAGTGGGAGTTCTTAAGTAATATGATTAATTGAACTTTAATTTATCATGAACTTAGTACCTGATAGTATTTTGCATGTCTATGTTGTTGTAGATAAATGGACCGTGTTGTTGTTCTATTGAATTTTAATACGTTCCTAGAGAAAGCTAAGTTGAAAGATGATGGTAGCAATTACACGGGCTGAGTCCGTAACTTGAGTATTATCCTCATTGCTCCATAGAATAATTACGTCCTAGAAGCATCGCTAGGTGCAAGAACCATAGCAGGAGCAACACCAGACGTTGTGAATGCCTAGCAGAGCAAAGCTGATGACTACTCGATAGTTCAGTGTGCCATGCTTTACGGTTTAGAACCGGGACTTCAACGATGTTTTGAACATGATGGATCATATGAGATGTTCCTCGAGTTGAAGTTAATATTTCAAGCAAATTCCCGGATTGAGAGATATGAAGTCTCCAATAAGTTCTATAGCTGCAAAATGGAGGAGAATAGTTTTGTCAGTGAGCATATACTCAGAATGTCTGGGTACCACACACACTTTACTCGGCTGGGAGTTAATCTTCCAGTTGATAGTGTCATTGACAGAGTTCTTCAATCACTGCCACCAAGTTACAAGAGCTTCGCGATGAACTATAATATGCAAGGGATGGATAAGACGATTCCCGAGCTCTTCGCAATGCTAAAAGCTGCGGAGGTAGAAATCAAGAAGGAGCATCAAGTCTTGTTGGTCAACAAGACCACCAGTTTCAAGAAAAAGGGTAAAGGGAAGAAGGGGAACTTCAAGAAGAACGACAAGCAAGTTGCTGCTGAAGTGAAGAAGCCCAAGTCTGGACCTAAGCCTGAGACTGAGTGCTTCTACTGCAAAGGGACTGGTCACTGGAAGCGGAACTGCCCCAAGTATTTGGCGGAGAAGAAGGATGGAAAAGTGAAAGGTATATTTGATATACATGTTACTGATGCGTACTTTACTAATACTCGCAGTAGCGCCTGGGTATTTGATACTGGTTCTGTTGCTAATATTTGCAACTCGAAACAGGGGCTACGAATTAAGTGAAGATTAGCTAAGGACGACGTGAGGATGCACGTGGGAAATTGTTCCAAAGTCGATGTGATCACCGTCAGCATGCTACCTCTACATCTACCTTCGGGATTAGTTTCAGACGTGAATAATTGTTATTTGGTGCCAGTGTTAAGCATGAACATTATATTTGGATCTTGTTTGATGCGAGACGGTTATTCATTTAAATTAGAGAATAATGGTTGTTCTATTTATATGAATAATATCTTTCATGGTCATGCAACCTTGATGAGTGGTCTATTTTTACTAAATCTTGATAGTAGTGATACACATGTTCATAGTATTGAAGCCAAAGGATATAAGTTTAATTATGATAGTGCAACTTATTTTTGGCACTGCCGTTTAGGTCATATTGGTCTAAAGCGCATGAAGAAACTCCATGCTGATGGGATTTTGGAATCACTTGATTATGAATCACTTGATGCTTGCAAACCATGCGTCATGGGCAAGATGACTAAGGCTCCGTTCTCCAGAACAATGGAGCAAGCAACCGACTTGTTGGAAATAATGCATACTGATGTATGCGGTCCGATGAGTGTTGATGCTCGTGGCGGGTATTGTTATTTTCTGACCTTCACAGATGATTTGAGCAGATATGGGTATATCTACTTGATGAAACATAAAACCGAAACATTTGAAAAGTTTAAAGAATTTCAGAGTGAAGTGGAAAATCATCGTAACAAGACAATAAAGTTTCTATGATCTGATCATGGAGGAGAATATTTGAGTTATGAATTTGGTCTTCATTTGAAACAATGCGGAATAGTTTCGCAACTCACGCCACCCGGAACACCATAGTGTAATGGTGTGTCCGAACGTCATAATCATACTTTATTAGATATGGTGTGATCTATGATGTCTCTCACTGATTTACCGCTATCGTTTTGGGGTTATGCTTTAGAGACGGCTGCATTCACGTTAAATAGGGCACCATCTAAATCCGTTGAGATGACACCATATGAATAGTGGTTTGGCAAGAAACCCAAGTTGTCGTTTCATAAAGTTTGGGGCTGCGATGCTGATGTGAAAAAGCTTCAACCTGATAAGCTCGAACCCAAATCGAAGAAATGTGTCTTCATAGGATACCCAAAGGAGATTGTTGGGTACACCTTCTATCACAGATCCGAAGGCAAGATATTCGTTGGTAAGAATGGATCCTTTCTAGAGAAGGAGTTTCTCTCAAAAGAAGTGAGTGGGAGGAAAGTAGAACTTGACGAGGTAATTCTACCTACTCCCTTATTGGAAAGTAATCCTGTTCTGGAGGTCATGTTACTTGACCATGACGAACCTACGAACTATGAGGAAGCGATGATGAGCCCAGATTCCGCAAAATGGCTTGACGCCATGAAATCTGAGATGGGATCCATGTATGAGAACAAAGTCTGGGCTTTGGTTGACTTGCCCGATGATCTGCAAGCCATAGAGAATAAATGGATCTTCAAGAAGAAGACTGACACTGATGGTAATGTTACTGTCTACAAAGCTCGACTTGTTGCGAAAGGTTTTCAACAAGTTCAAGGAGTTGACTACAATGAGACCTTCTCACCCGTAGCGATCCTTAAGTCCGTCCGAATCATGTTAGCAATTGCAGCATTTTATGATTATGAAATTTGGCAAATGGATGTCAAAACTGCATTCCTTAATGGATATCTTAAAGAAGGGTTGTATATGATGCAACCAGAAGGTTTTGTCGATCCAAAAGGTGCTAACAAAGTGCGTAAGCTCCAGTGATCCATTTATGGACTGGTGCATGCATCTTGGAGTTGGAATATACGCTTTGATAATGTGATCAAAGCATATGGTTTTATTCAAACTTTTGGAGAAGCATGTATTTAAAAGAAAGTGAGTGGGAGCTCTGTAGCATTTCTGATATTACATGTGGATGACATATTGTTGATCGGAAATGATACTGAATTTCTGAATAGCAAAAAAGGATACTTGAATAAGAATTTTTCAATTAAAGACCTCAGTGAAGTTGCTTATATATTAGGCATCAAGATCTATAGAGATAGATTAAGACGCTTAATTGGACATTCAGAAAGCACATACCTTGATAAAGTTTTGAGGAAGTTCAAAATGGATCAAGCAAAGAAAGGGTTCTTGCCAGTGTTACAAGGTGTGAAATTGAGTCAGACTCAATGCCCGACCACTGTAGAAGATAGAGAGAAAATGAAAGTCATTCCCTATGCTTCAGCCATAGGTTCTATCATGTATGAAATGTTGTGTACCAGACCTGATGTGTGCCTTGGTATTAGTTTAGCAGGGAGGTACCAAAGTAATCCAGGAGTGGATCACTCGACAACGGTCAAGAATATCCTGAAATACCTGAAAAGTACTAAGGATATGTTTCTCGTTTATGGAGGTAACAAAGAGCTCGTTGTAAACATTTACGTTGATGCAAGCTTTGACACTGATCCGGATGACTCTAAGTCACAAACCAAATATGTATTTTTATTGAATGGTGGAGCTGTCAGTTGGTGCAGTTCCAAGCAGAGCGTCGTGGCGGGATCTACGTGTGAAGCGGAGTAAATAGCTGCTTCGGAAGCAACAAATGAAGGAGTCTGGATGAAGGAGTTCATATGCGATCTATGTGTCATACCTAGTGCATCGGGTCCAATGAAAATCTTTTGTGACAATACTGGTGCAATTGCCTTGGCAAAGGAATCCAGATTTCACAAGAGAACTAAGCACACCAAAAGACGCTTCAATTCCATCCGCGACCAAGTCGAGGAGGAAGACATAGAGATTTGCAAGATACATACGGATCTGAATGTTGCAGACCCATTGACTAAGCCTCTCTCACGAGCAAAACATGATCAACACCAAGACTCCATGGGTGTTAGAATCATTACAATGTAATCTAGATTGTTGACTCTAGTGCAGGTGGGAGATTGAAGGAAATATGCCCTAGAGGCAATAATAAAGTTGTTATTTATACCTTATATCATGATAAATGTTTATTATTCATGCTAGAATTGTATTAACCGGAAACTTAGTACATGTGTGAATACATAGACAAACAGAGTGTCACTAGTATGCCTCTACTTGACTAGCTCGTTAATCAAAGATGGTTAAGTTTCCTAGCCATGGACAAAGAGTTGTCATTTGATGAACGGGATCACATCATTAGAGAATGATGTGATTGACTTGACCCATCCGTTAGCTTAGCACTATGAACGTTTAGTTTATTGCTATTGCTTTCTTGATAACTTATACATGTTCCTATGACTATGAGATTATGCAACTCCCGAATACCGAGGAACACTTAGTGTGCTATCAAACATCACAACGTAACTGGGTGATTATAAAGATGATCTATAGGTGTCTCCGATTGTCTGGGCCCTCTCCGTAATGCACATCACTATAAGCCTTGCAAGCAATGTGACTAATGAGTTAGTTGCAGGATGATGCATTATGGAACAAGTAAAGAGACTTGACGGTAATGAGATTGAACTAAGTATTGAGGTACCGACGATCGAGTCTCGGGCAAGTAACATACCGATGACAAAGGGAAAAACGTATGTTGTTATGCGGTTTGACCGATAAAGATCTTCATAGAATATGTAGGAACCAATATGAGCATCCAGGTTCCGCTATTGGTTATTGACCGGAGATGAGTCTCCGTCATGTCTACATAGTTCTCGAAGCCGTAGGGTCCGCACGCTTAACATTCAGTGACGATCGATATTATGAGTTTATATGTTTTGATGTACCGAAGGTAGTTCGAAGTCCCGGATATGATCACGGAAATGACGAGGAGTCTCTAAATGGTCGAGACATAAAGATCAATATATTGGAAGGCTATGTTTGGACATCAAGAGGGTTCCGAATGAGTTCGGGCATTTATCGGAGT
>NC_041383.1:711259123-711272539 GCF_002162155.2 Triticum dicoccoides
GGGAGTCACTGGGCCTTAATGGGCCTTAGTGGGAGAGAGGAGGAGGCGGCCAAGGTGGGCCCCCCAAGCCCAATACGAATTGGGAGGGGGGCTGGCCCCCCTTTCCTTCTCTCCCTCTCCCTCTTCCTTCTTCTCCTACTCCAACTAGGGAAAGGGGGAATCCTACACCCACCGGGAGTAGGACTCCCCCCTTGGGCGCGCCATGAGAGGTCCGGCCCTCTCCTCCTCCACTCCTTTATATACGGGGGAAGGGGCACCCCATAGACACACAAGTTGATTATTTAGCCGTGTGCGGTGCCCCCCTCCATAGATTTCCACCTCGGTCATATTGTTGTAGTGCTTAGGCAAAGCCCTGCGACGGTAACTTCATCATCACCGTCATCATGCCGTCGTGCTGAGAAACTCTCCCTCAACCTCAGCTGGATCTAGAGTTTGTGGGACCTCACCGAGCTGAACGTGTGGATATTGCGGAGGTGCCGTACCTTCGGTGCTAGGATCGGTCGGATCGTGAAGACGTACGACTACATCAACCGCGTTGTCATAATGATTCTGCTTTCAATCTACGAGGGTACATGGACAACACTCTCCCCTCTCGTTGCTATGCATCACCTAGATGGATCTTGTGTGTGCATAGGAATTTTTTTGAAATTACTGCTTTCCCCAACACTTTTCACATATTGATCTTTCCTTATAGTTACTTTTCCGTTGCCACTGTTACCATTGCTACAAAAACTGCTACAGTTACTTTTGCCACCGTTACTGTTACTTCCATACTACTTTGCTACTAAATACTTTGCTGCAGATATTAAGTCTTCCAGGTGTGGTTGAATTGATAACTCAGCTGGTAGTACTTGAGAATATTCTTTGGCTCCCCTTGTGTTGAATCAATAAATTTGGGTTGAATACTCTACCTTCGAAAACTATTGTGATCCCCTATACTTGTGGGTTATCAAAACTATTTTCTAGCACTGTTGCCGGGGAGCATAGCTCTATTCTTTGAGTCACTTCGGATTTATATCTGTTGATCACTATGAGGAACTTGAAAGACGAAAGAACTAAGATTTTTCCATCAACTATGAGGGGAGGTAAGGAACTGCCATCTAGCTCTGCACTTGATTCACCTTCTGTTTTGAGTAAACTTGTGACACCTACACCTATTATTGATTCTGATATGTCCCATGTTATTGATGATGCCACTTCTGCTATGCATGATGCTTATGATGAAACTACTTCTATGCTTGATAATACTATGCCACTAGGTGAATTTCTTGATGAACAACTTCCTAGGGTTAGCGAGAATGGAATTATTGAAACTGATAATATTGATGAAAGTGATGATGAAGATTCTCCCCCTAGATATGAATTGCCTGATGTGCCTGAGAGTTATGTTATGGATGAAGAAACTGCTAGACACCTTTTTGCTTGCAAAGATTATGATCTTAGGAAACTGTTAGTTAAGCTGAAAGAAAAGTCTTTGAATTCTAGAATGAAATATGACCCTGCTTTTGCTACTTCACCTATCTGTATTTTTGATAAGGATTATGATTTCTCTGTCGATCCTGCGTTAATTACTTTGGTTGAATCTGATCCTTTTTATGGCCATGAATCTGAAACTATTGTGGCACATTTTACTAAATTGAATGATATAGCCACCCTATTCACTAATGAGGAAAAAATTTGTTACTACTTTATCCTTAAGTTATTTCCGTTGTCATTAAAGGGTGATGCTAAAACATGGTTTAATTCTCTTGCTCCTGGTTGTGTGCGTAGTCCCTAGGATATGATTTATTACTTCTCTGCTAAATATTTCCCCATTAATAAGAAACAAGTTGCCTTAAGGGAAATGTATAATTTTGTGCAAATTGAAGAAGAGAGTCTCCCACAAGCTTGGGGGAAGCTTATCCAATTACTTAATGCTTTGCCTGATCATCCTCTCAAGAAAAATGAAATACTTGATATCTTTTATAATGGACTAACCGATGCTTCCAGAGACCACTTGGATAGTTGTGCTGGTTGTGTTTTCAGGGAAAGAACTATTGAGCAAGCTGAATTTCTATTGAATAATATATTGAGAAACGATAATGATTGGACACTTCCTGAACCAACTCCTAAGCCAACTCCGAAGAAAAGGGGTATTCTATTTCTCAGTCCTGAAGATATGCAAGAGGCAAAGAAATCTATGAAAGAAAATGGTATTAATGTTGAAGATGTTAAGAATTTACCACCTATTGAAGAAATACATGGTCTTGATAACCCGACATAGGTAGTAAAGGTAAATTCTCTCTATATATTTGACGAAGGTGATATTCCTCATTATAAGTCTGCTAGTCAATGCTTAGATGAGTTTTATTATTTTATAGTTAAACAAGAAAACTTCAATGCTTATGTTGGTAGACAATTGAAACAAAATGCTTATATGATTGAATACTTGAGTGATTATATGTCTAGAGTTAAAGGCGAACTTAAATTCATTAGTAAACATGCTTCTCTGGTTTCCACTCAGGTAGAAAAATTGCTTAAAGTACAAGATGATTTGCTCAATGAATTAACTAATAAGAAAAATTATAATGTTGTTAGAGTTGTGACTAGAGGGGGGAGAATGACTCAGGAACCTTTGTATCCTTAGGGCCACCCTAAGAGAATTGAGCAAGATTCTCAGAGAACTAATGTTGATGCACCTAGTCCTTCTAAGAAGAAGAAAAAGAAAAATGATAGGACTTTGCATGCTTCTAGTGAACCTGTTATTGACACACCTGAGAATCCCAATGATATTTCTATTTATGATGCTAAAACACAATTTGGTAATCAACATGAACCTAATGATAATGTTAATGATGATGTTCATGTTGATGCTCAACCTAGTAATAACAATGATGTAGAGATTGAACCTATTGTTGATCTTGATAACCCACACTCAAAGAATCAACGTTATGATAAGAGAGACTTTGTTGCTAGAAAGCATGGTAAAGAAAGAGAACCATGGGTTCAGAAACCCATGCCCTTTCCTCCTAAACCATCCAAGAAAAAGGATGATGAGGATTTTGAGCGCTTTGCTGAAATGATTAGACCTATCTTTTTGCGTATGCATTTGACTGATATGCTTAAAATGAATCCTTATGCTAAGTATATGAAAGATATTGTTACAAATAAAAGAAAGATACCGTAAGCTGAAATTTCCACCATAATTGCCATTTATACTTTTAAAGGTGGAATACCAAAGAAACTAGGAGATCCCGGAGTACGAACTATACCATGCTCCATTAAGAGAAACTATGTTAAAACTGCGTTATGTGATCTTGGAGCCGGTGTTAGTGTTATGCCTCTCTCATTATATCGTAGACTTGATTTGAATAAGTTGACGCCTACTGAAATATCTATGCAAATGGTCGATAAATCAACTGCTATACCTGTCGGTATTTGTGAGGATGTGCCTGTTGTGGTTGCAAATGTTACTATTCTAACAGACTTTGCTATTCTTTATATTCCCGAGGACGATAGTATGTCGATTATCCTTGGTAGACCCTTTTTGAATACTGCAGGTGTTGTTATTGATTGCAACAAAGGCAATGTCACTTTTCATGTTAATGGTAATGAGCATACGGTACACTTTCCGAGGAAACAACCTGAAGTCCATAGTATCAATTCTATTGGGAAAATTTCAACGATTACTATTAGAGGTTTTGAATTTCTTCTTCCAACTGTCAAGAAGAAATATGACATTCTTATTGTTGGGGACGTGCATATCCCCGTTGAGGTAACCTAGTGTTATTCAAAAATTCTCCGGTTCCATGTTATTCGGAAAGAGTTTGTTAACAAGACTTGATCAACCTTGTTAGTGGATTCCTTTTAATGAGATTGAGATGGATGAAGTTAGAAAGCACAACTTTCTGTATGCTCTTTTTACTTTCTTTTATTTAGATTAAATAAAGCAAAAATAGTATTTTCTGTCTGTTTTCTGAATTATTCTTGCAATAAAAAATACCATGAAAATAAAAGTTCTTCAAATGTCCTGAAAACTATATATGATTTTTTAGAAGATTTAAGAATATCTGGCACTGAGAACACACCAGAGGGGGCCACCACTTGGCCACGAGGGCACAGGGCGTGCCCCCTGCCTCGTGGGCCCCACGTGGACCTCCTCCACTTATTCCAGCACCCACTCACTTCACCTTCCTCCAGAAAAAATCCTCCCATTGCTCAAACCTGTGTTCTAGCTCATCTTGCTGCCATTTTTGATCTCCTTGCTCAAAGCTCCATTCACAAAACTGTTTGGGGAGATTGTTCTTCGGTATGTGAGTCCTCCAATGGTCCAATTATTTTTTGTTCTAGTGCTTTATTTATTGCAAATTGTTGCTGCTTAGGTGACCCTGTTCTTGAGCTTGCATGTCCAATTTATACGGTCAAAATTAGTTTTAATGCATGATATAGTCTCTAGGCCCTTGTTGGAGTAGTTGCTATCAATGTTGTTGAGTTTGGTTCACTTTTATTTCGAGTCACTAATAATTTCAGAAATTTTCAAACGAAGAAAATGTTGAAGAGAATGTTGAGAGGCTCTTCAAGCCAAAGCTCGAAGGATAAGAAGAATGAGGAAAATAAAAAGCCCAAATACAATCTTCCTCGCACTGCGGAGGTTCAGCCGTGCGAATGGCCTTGTGATGCGTTCTTGAGAGCCACCGGAATTTTTGATGATTTTTATCACTTGGCTGAGAGTGCAGGCCTCACTGACTTCCTCCACGACTAGCGCGAACTGTATCTCCTACTCACTAATATTTTCGTGCAAATTTTTTATTTCCATGCTAAGAAATCAGCACCTTCAGTGGAGTTTCATTTATATGATGAGGTTAAGGAGATGTCACTTCATGATTTTTGTCGAGTCTGCAAGATACCCTTTGTGGGAAGCATCGAGGAACCACACCGTAGTGATGTGGATGAATTTATTGATAGAATTGCTGTAGGGGAAACGAGGGAAGTTTCAGATGCAAGAATTACTAGTATACATTTTCCTGTTCTACGTTACTTTGCAATATTTGCTAGTAGATGCTTAATTGGTCGCGGGAACAGTGGAAATCTTAGTGCTCCTGATCTTGTAATTTTGTGCCATGCTTTATTTCATGATACAACTTTCAGCTTAGGCGCTATTATTGCTAAATGATTAAGTCTGAACCATATAAAGGGCCCCATCTTCGGAGGCATCTTTGCTTCACGCCCTGCTGAATGAGATACCTATTAGGCATTATGAGAAAGAGGAAAAGTTGCTGCCCCCTGTTTTTCTAGATTATAAGAGTATGGCAGCACATGATTTTATTGTTAAAAATAATAAGAAGATGCTTAAGTACAATTTGATATTCGGTAAAACTCACTGTGAGATTATTACCTTGCCTGCACCCTCTTTGTTTAACATACTTTCAGGCATGTACCTCATATTGCCAGAGGACATTTATGCATACTGGAGGCTGACACAAGTCCCAGAGCCTGAGCCTGAGCCACCATTTGACCCTTATCGGTAGTCTGGTTATCAGTGGGATCTGGAAGAGATCGCCAACCAGTGGCACCCTGAGGACACTCCTCCGTACACCGGAGAGAGTAGCTTTGATCCGTGGGCATAGACCAACTTATGCCAAAAGCCTAAACTTGGGTGAGTACGTATTTCTCACGGACATTACATTTATGTTCACACACTCATGCCAGTTGTCGGTGCTCATACTTTTTCATTGTACTACCCATGCTACTTTATTTTCTTATCTAAGTCCTTTTCTTGTGTGTTTGAAAAACCTTAAGAAAAACCAAAAAAATTAGTTGTAGCTTTTAGCTAGTTTACTTTCCATGCCTGTAGTAGCAGTAATTAAAAAGAAAACCCAAAATATTTCTCGTTCTTCTTTTGTCTGTTGGGAGCTTTCCCGTGTAAATAGTTTTATTTCTTTTCTTCTCTTTGGGGGTCGAGAGGAGAAGACCATGATGGAAATGTTGAGTGGCTCTCATATGCATTATTCTTGATTTAACCAAGAGCCCATATCACCTTGTCTTCTCCCTTGTTTTAAATGCTTGCAGATTCCAGCTTAGTCCAATGCACGTGCACTATTATTATTATCCACACCGTTTGGTCGTGCGAGTGAAAGGCAATAATGATGATATATGATGGATTGATTGAGATGAGAGAAGCTGGTATGAACTTGACCTATCTTGTTTTTGTAAATATGATTAGTTCATCATTCCTGATTCAACTTATTATGAATGAAATATGTTTGCAATTACAATTGGAAATTATAGTTGCTCTTGCCATGCTTAATTATCTAGGAGTTTATAATGGTTTACCTTCCGTGCCAACATGCTATTAAGATGGTTGTGATGTGGTATGATAGGGTGGTATCCTCCTTTGAACGATTCGAGTGGCTTGACTTGGCACATGTTCATGCATGTAGTTGAAACATAATCAACATAGCCTCCATGATATTTGTGTTCATGGTGATTTATATCCTACTCATGCTTGTATTCAGTGTTGATTAATTTTAATGCATGTTCATGACTGTTGTCACTCTCTAGTTGGTCGCTTCCCAGTCTCTTTCTAGCCTTCACTTGTACTAAGCGGGAATATTGCTTGTGCACTGATGAACCACAAGTATAGGGGATCTATCATAGTACTTTCGATAAGTAAGAGTGTCGAACCCAACGAGGAGCAGAAGGAAATGACAAGCGGTTTTCAGTAAGGTATTCTCTGCAAGCACTGAAATTATTGGTAACAGATAGCTTTGTGATAAGGTAATTTGTAACGGATAACAAGTAATAAAAGAAAATAAGGTGCAGCAAGGTGGCCCAATCCTTTTTGTAGCAAAGGACAAGCCTGGACGAACTCTTATACAAAGTAAAACGCTCCCGAGGATACATGGGAATTATCGTCAAGCTAATTTTCATCACGCTCATATGATTCGCGTTCGTTACTTTGATAATTTGATATGTGGGTGGACCGGTGCTTGGGTACTGCCCTTATTTGGACAAGCATCCCACTTATGATTAACCCCTATTGCAAGCATCCGCAACTACAAAATAAGTATTAAGGTAAACCTAACCATAGCATGAAACATATGGATCCAAATCAGCCCCTTACAAAGCAACGCATAAACTAGGGTTTAAGCTTCTATCACTCTAGCAACCCATCATCTACTTATTACTTGCCAATGACTTCCTCTAGGCCCAAACAATGGTGAAGTGTCATGTAGTGGACGTTCACATAACACCACTACAGGAAAGACAACGTAGATCTCATCAAAATATCAAACGAATACCAAATTCACATGACTACTTATAGCAAGACTTCTCCCATGTCCTCTAGAACAAACGTAACTACTCACAAATCATATTCATGTTCATAATCAGAGGAGTAATAATATGCATAAAGGATCTGAACATATGATCTTCCACCAAATAAACCAACTAGAGTCAACTACAAGGAGTATTCAACACTACTAACAACCCATAGGTACCAATCTGAGGTTTTGAGACAAAGATCGGATACAAGAGATGAACTAGGGTTTGAGAGGAGATGGTGCTGGTGAAAATGTTGATGGAGATTGACCCCCTCTCGATGATAGGATCGATGGTGATGATTTCCCCTTCCCGGAGGGATGTTTCCCCGGCAGAACAGCTGCGCCGGAGCCCTAGATTGGTTTCGCCCGGTTCTGCCTCGTGGCGATGGTGTTTCGTCCTGAAAGCTTCCTTCTGATTTTTTCCAGGGCGAAAGACTTCATATAGCCAAAGATGGGCACCGGAGGCTTTCCATGGGGCCCACGAGGTAGGGGCGCGCCCCCACCCTTGTGGACGGTGGGTAGCCCCCCTCTGGTGCTTTCTTCGCCCAATATTTTTTATATATTCCAAAACTGACTTTCGTGGAGTTTCAAGACTTTTGGAGTTCTGCAGAATATGTCTCTAATATTTGCTCCTTTTCCAGCCCAGAATTCCAGCTGCCGACATTCTCCCTCTTCATGTAAACCTTGTAAAATAAGAGAGAAAATTCATAAGTATTTTGACATAATGTGTAATAACAGCCCATAATGCAATAAATATCGATATGAAAGCATGATGCAAAATGGACGTATCAACTCCCCCAAGCTTAGACCTCGCTTGTCCTCAAGCGGAAGCTGATAACGAAAAATATGTCCACATGTTTAGAGATAGAGGTGAAGATAAAATAAAATACGGACATGAGGGCATCATGATCATTCTTCTAACAACAATATATATATATATATATATATATTGTCATATATATATACATTGTCATATGATTTCTTATGGTAAAGTAACAATCTATTCACAATGTCAAGTATGAATCAGAAACTTCATTGAAAACTAATAAACTATGATCTCGGTCATTGAAGCAATTGCAATTTATCATAACATCGGAAAAAGTCAATATAAGAGCTTTTTAGCAAGTCCACATACTCAACTATCATTTAGTCTTTCACAATTGCTAACACTCATGCAATACTTATGGGTATGGAGTTTTAATCGGACACAGAGAAATAAAGGGGCTTATAGTGTTGCCACCCAACCTTTTACCTCAAGGGTAACGTCAATAATAATAGTTTATGATAACTTACATCCAATTGGGTATATATGTCAGAATCTTTCCAACACAATGTGCTAGCCAAAGGATAAAATGTAAAAAAGAAGGGTGAAGATCACCGTGACTCTTGTATAAGGTACAAGACAAGAATAAAAGATAGGCCCTTCGCAGAGGGAAGTAGAGGTTGTCATGTGCTTTTATGGTTGGATGCACGAAATCTTAATGCGAAAGAACGTCACTTTATATTGCCACTTGTGGTAGGGGCCTTTATTATGCAGTCTGTCGCTTTTATTGCTTCCATATCAGAAGATCGTATAAAGCTTATTTTCTCCACACTAATAGATCATACATATTTAGAGAGAAATTTTTATTGTATGCAACAATGACAACTTACTTGAAGGATCTTACTCAATCCATAGGTAGATATGGTGGACTCTCATGGAAAATCGGGTTTCAGGATATTTGGAAGCACAAGTAGTATCTCTACTTGGTGCAAAGAATTTGGCTAGAATGAGGGGGAAAGGCAAGCTCAACATGTTGGATGATCCATGACAATATACTTTATTTTGGATATAAGAAAACATAACTCATTACGTTGTCTTCCTTGGCCAACGTCGACCTTTTAGCATGTCATATTTCAATGAGTGCTCAAAATCATAAAAGATGTCCAAGATAGTATATTTATATGTGAAAACCTCTCTTTCTTTATTACTTCCTATTAATTGCAACGATGACCAAAACTATGTTTGTCAACTCTCAACATCTTTTATTCATCATACTCTTTTATATGTGAAGTTATTACTCTCCATAAGATCAATATGATCTCTTTAATTCTTTTTTTATTCTTTCTTTTATTCCCTCAAGATCATAGTAAGATAATCAAGCCCTTGACTTAAAACTAATCTTTATTATATATAGCTCACGTACTCGATTACATAGAAGGATCATAAAGCAAAACTCAAAACTAGATCATACTAAAACTTTATTCTACTAGATCAAGAAATTACTAAAAGGATCGAACTAAGAAAAACAGTAAAGATAGGAGTATGATGGTGATACGATACCGGGGCATCTCCCCCAAGCTTGGCAGTTTCCAAGGGGAGTGCCCATACCCGATACTCAATTCTCTTTCCTCGGAGGTGGTGATGATGGAGTTGTTGATGATGTAGGCTTGTCGTCCAACATCGAGCGTAGGAGGTGCTCCAACTTACGAATAATGCCCTTGAGTGCGGTGATATGCTCTTGTTCTACACCTGAACTATTTCAATCATCTTGAAAGCTTCAATTTCAGTAGAGGTAAGAAGATTGTAATGAGGTTGGAGGATGTCTTCTTCTTCTGCTGCCGGAGCTCGATCCTCCGTGGCCTTCTTGATCCTATCATCCTTGTTGATCTCCCCGAATTCTTCTTTCTTCAGCTCTATCTTCATTAGCCAAGCATCATCGCCCGTGTTGTTGGAGGAGGGGGACGACATGATGCTTGGCCTTGAAAACTCTGGTAGAAAACAGCTCAAAACAAAAATAGGAGATACTTGCATGGTACGGTGGTCAAAACCTTCAGGAGATTATATAATGAATTTTTACCGACCAAAAGAAGTACCATGCAAGAAAACATAGTCTGGAGGGCACACGAGGTGCCCACGAGATAGGGGGCGCACCCAGGGGGGTAGGGCATTCCCTCCACCCTCGTGGATGCCTCGTGTCCCCTTCAGACTATTTCTTATTTTTTTCCTATTTTCTTAAATATTCCAAAACGGAGAAAAATTGCCATTAGAACTGTTTTGGGGTGGGTTTACTTACTGTACCACATACCTATTCCTTTTCGGAGTCTGAAACATTCTGGAAAGTGTCCCTTATATATTCCTCCGGGGTTACAGTCTCAATAACATTAGTTCAAACATTTATTGGATTACCTGAGATATAATGTTTGATTGTTTAACCGTTCACCATCTTGGGATTTGTGCCTTAGAAGTTGTTGATTTTTATGGCACCGGATTGGTAGACCTCCTCGATAATGTAAGGATCTTCCCATTTAGAGAGAAGTTTTTCCTGCAAAAAATCTTAAACGAGAGTTGTATAACAAAACATAATCACCTACGTTAAACTCACGCTTTTGTATCCTTTTGTCATGCCATCTTTTAACTTTTTCTTTAAACAGTTTGGCATTCTCATAGGCCTAGGCTCCCCACTCATCAAGTGACATAATGTCAAATAGCCTCTTTTCACCGGCAAGTTTGAAATCATAATTGAGCTCTTTAATGGCCCAATATGCCTTATGTTCTAGTTCGAGAGGTAAGTGACATGCTTTTCCATAAACCATCTTATACGGAGACATACCCATAGGATTTTTATATGCAGTTCTATAGGCCCATAATGCATCATCAAGTTTTTTGGACCAATTCTTTATAGATCTATTAACAAGCTTTTGCAAAATTAATTTAATCTCTCTATTACTCAATTCTACTTGGCCACTAGACTGTGGGTGGTATGGAGATGCAATTCTATGATTAACATCATACTTAGCAAGCATTTTACGGAAAGCACCATGAATAAAATGTGAACCACCATCAGTCATTAAATATCTAGGGACTCCAAACCTCGGAAAAATAACTTCTTTAAGCATCTTAATAGAGGTGTTATGATCAGCACTACTAGTTGGAATAGCTTCTACCCACTTAGTAACGTAATCAACAACAACTAAAATATTTGTATACCCATTAGAGGAAATTAAACGGTCCCATATAATCAAAGCCCCAAACATCAAATGGTTCAATAACAAGTGAATAGTTCATAAGCATTTCTTGACGTCTACTAATATTACCAATTCTTTAACACTCATCACAACACAAGACAAACTTACGGGCATCTTTAAAAAGAGTAGGCCAATAAAAACCAGATTGCAATACCTTATGCGCAGTTCTATCTCCAGCATGGTGTCCTCCATAAGCCTCGGAGTGACACTTGCGTAGGATTTTTTCCTGTTCACGCTCAGGTACACAACATCTAATAACACCATCTACTCCTTCTTTATAAAGGTGTGGGTCATCCCACAAGTAATGTCTTAAATCATAGAAACACTTTTTCTTTCGTTGGTATGTGAAACTAGGTGGTATAAATTTAGCAATAATGTAATTAGCATAATCAACATACCATGAAGCAGTACGAGAAGCATTTATGACAACTAATTGTTCCTCAGGAAAACTATCATCAATAGGTAGCGGGTCATCAAGAACATTCTCTAACCTAGAAAAGTTGTCTGCAACGGGGTTCTCAGCTCCCTTTCTATAGATAATATGCAAATCAAATTCTTGTAGTAGGAGAACCCATCTAATAAGTCTAGCTTTAGCATCTTTCTTTTCCATAAGATATTTAATAGCAGCATGATCAGTGTGAACATTTACTTTAGAATCAACAATATATGGTCTAAACTTATCACAAGCAAATACAACTGCTAAAAATTCTTTTTCAGTAGTAGCATAATTTCTCTGGGCACTGTCTAGAGTTTTACTATCATATTGGATGACATTTAATTTCTTATCAACTCTTTGTCCTAGAACGACACCTACAGCATAATCACTAGCATCACACGTAATTTCAAAGGGTAAATTCCAATTAGGTGGCTGAACAATAGGTGTAGAAATCAAGGCTTTCTTAAGTATTTCAAATGCTTCTACACAATCATCATCAAATACAAAAGGAACATCTTTTTGTAAGATATTAATAAGAGGCCTAGAAAATTTAGAGAAGTCTTTAATGAACCTCCTGTAAAAACCGGCATGACTAAGGAAACTTCTTATACCTTTAATGTCCTTAGGACACGACATCTTTTCAGTAGCATCAACTTTAGCTTTGTCAACTTCAATACCTCTTTCAGGAATTTTATGCCCCAAGACAATACCTTCCTTAACCATAAAGTGGCACTTGTCCCAATTCAAGACAAGATTAGTTTCTTCACATCTCTACAAACTCGATCAAGGTTGCTTAAGCAATCATCAAAAGAAATTCCATACACGGAGAAATCATCCCTGAAAACCTCAACAATCTTTTCACAAAAGTCAGAGAATGTAGCAGTCATACATCTTTGAAAGGTAGCAGGTACATTGCATAAACCAAAAGGCACACTCTATAAGCAAAGGTACCGAAAGGGCAAGTAGAAGTGGTCTTTTCTTGATACTCTTTTCACATAGGTATTTGAGAGAAACCAGAATAACCGTCTAGAAAGCAAAAATGTGTATGTTCGGATGATCTTTCTAGCATTTGATCAACAAAACATAGAGGGTAATGATCCTTTTTAGTAGCTTTATTTAGTTCGCGAAAATCAATTACCATTCTATAACCTGTAGCAATTCTTTGTGGGATCAATTCATCTTTATCATTAGGAACAACGGTAGTACCTCCCTTCTTAGGGACACAATGGACATGACTTACCCACTGATTATCAGCAACGGGATAAATTATTCCTGCCTCAGAAGCTTTAGTATTTCCTTCCTTACCACTTCTTTCATCTTAGGATTTAACCATCGTTGGTGATCAACAACCAGTTTAGCGTCTTTCACCAATTTTATTTTGTGTTGGCATAGAGTGGACTAATGCCCTTAAGATCATCAAGAGTATATCCAATAGCAGCACGGTGCTTCTTCAGAGTTTTCAGTAATTTCTCTTCTTCCTGCTCTGAAAGGTTAGCACTAATAATAACATGATATATCTTCTTTTCATCAAGATAAGCATATTTAAGAGTATCAGGTAATGGTTTAAGTTCAAAAACGGGATCACCCTTGGGTGGAGGAGGATCCCCTAGAATTTCAACAGGCAAGTTGTGTTTCAAAATAGGTCAATGTTTAAAGAATATTGTAGGACCT
>NC_041383.1:711272642-711338759 GCF_002162155.2 Triticum dicoccoides
GCAGTTTTTAAGTTTCTTTAAAGTTTGAGTGGAGTTTGGGCACAAGTTTAACATTCACAACATATAGCAAGCAAGCATGCAAAGAGTATATGAGCAGTGGAAAATAAAGCATGCAACTTGCAAGAATGTAAAGGGAAGGGTTTGGAGGATTCAAACGCAATTGGAGACACGGATGTTCTTGGCGTGGTTCCGATAGGTGGTGCTATCGTACATCCACGTTGATGGAGACTTCAACCCACGAAGGGTAACGGTTGCGCGAGTCCACGGAGGGCTCCACCCACGAAGGGTCCACGAAGAAGCAACCTTGTCTATCCCACCATGGCCGTCGCCCACGAAGGACTTGCCTCACTAGCGGTAGATCTTCACGAAGTAGGCGATCTCCTTGCCCTTACAAACTCCTTGGTTCAACTCCACAATCTTGTCGGAGGCTCCCAAGTGACACCTAGCCAATCTAGGAGACACCACTCTCCAAGAAGTAACAAATGGTGTGTTGATGATGAACTCCTTGCTCTTGTGCTTCAAATGATAGTCTCCCCAACACTCAACTCTCTCTCGCAGGATTTGGATCTGGTGGAAAGAGGGTTTGAGTGGAAAGCAACTTGGGGAAGGCTAGAGATCAAGATTCATATGGTAGGAATGGAATATCTTGGCCTCAACACATGAGTAGGTAGTTCTCTCTCAGAAATAGGATGCTGGAAGTGTAGGTTTAGTCTGATGGCTCTCTCCACGAATGAAGAGGAGGTGGAGGGGTCTATATAGCCTCCACACAAAATCTAACCATTACACACAATCTACCAAACTCGGTGGGACCGAATCGTTAAACTCGGTCAGACCGATTTAGCAAATAATGTGACCGTTAGGGTTTTCGGTGGGACCGAAATGCAACTCGGTAGGACCGATATGGTTAGGCTTAGGGCATAACGTAATCTCAGTGAGAACGATTCCACAAAATCGGTGTGACCGATTTTGGTAATAAGCTTTCCAGAGAGTTGGTCAGGCAAACTCGGTTTGACTGATTATCAAACTCGGTGGGACCGATTTTGATAATAAGTTAACCAGAGAGTTTGCATTTTAATCTCGGTAGTACCGATTGCTCAAACTCGGTGAGACCGATTTTCATAATGGACATACACACAGAGATTACAATCCCATCTCGGTGAGACCGAGATCCCTATCGGTGAGACCGATTTGCCTAGGGTTTGTGGCAGTGGCTAAGACATCCAAACTCGGTGGCGCCGGATAGAAAGAATCAGTGGGGCCGAGTTTGGCTTTAGGTTTAGGACATATGTGTGGAAGTGGGAAAGTAGTTGAGGGTATTTGGAGCATATCACTAAGCACTTTGAAGCAAGAGGCTCATTAAGCAACACCTCATTCCTCCTTGATAGTATTGGCTTTTCCTATAGACTCAATGTGATCTTGGATCACTCAAATGTAAAATGAAGAGTCTTGAGCTTGAAGCTTGAGCCAATCCTTTGTCCTCAGCATCTTGAAGGAGTTCCCACATCCTTTAGTCCATGCCACTCCATTATTGAACTTATCTGAAATATACTGGATAAAAGTGTTAGTCCAACAAGAGATATGTTATCATTAATTACCAAAACCACCTAGGGAGCACTTGTGCTTTCAATCTTTCCCTTTTTGGTAATTGATGGCAACATACATCAAAGCTTTTAGATAGAGATATAAAGAACAACAAGTAAAGCTTTGGAAAGACATGTAACAAGCATAGGCTCCCACTACATGTATGCAATCATGTGAATATGAAATATAGAAGCATGTGATAGCATAACCATGATAGAGCAGGCAATGTGTTACATGTATCTTGGCCATATGCATCAGAGCAAAAAGTATTAAAGGAAATACCTTCATGCCCATGAGTCCTTCTTGCAAACAGTATGTACATCAGCAAGAATTCCTCATACACATGATTGTGATGCATATACTTACCTTGTAGTCTTGAGTAGGCTTAGGATGGAATGAACCTGCACAAACAAGGTTAGATAACACAGGTACATCTACTAGCCAGAGCAAACAGAAGAAACTACAAGAATACCAAGACTGGGATGACATGTAGAGAGTGAGTACTAAGTACCACAGTTGATTAGACATGTCCCCAAGAGTAAAGATATGCAATGAATTTCAATGATTTCTTTCCCTTAGATGTCTTGCTCCCCCTGAATCTAACATGGGATACTGGGAGAAGATGGGGAACAGAAAATCAGAGCTGAAGGAAAACAGAGCTGAAAGATATGAATGATGATCAGAGCTAAAGTTCAGAGCTAATGTATGCTAATGCAAAATGAGCACAACAGATCATATGAACATGTCTCTCCCCTCAAGAAGACATGTGGACATCTCTCCTCTTGAACACCAAGCATCTGGGATCCTTGAGAAATACTTTCTACTTAGGTATCCTCTCCCCCTGGAGATCTCTCTCTCTCCCTGAAGGATCTCTCTCCCCCTATGAGATGTGATCTCCCTCTAAATGATAAGCTTTGATGTGATCTCTCTCTCCCCCTTTGACATCAATTTCTAAGAAGGGCTTGATAAAGATGTAATCTCTCTCTCTCCCTCTGGAATTTGTCGTGAATGGGTTTGATCCTTGAGTCACAACCTAAAGCAATGATAAAAATGTGATGCTTGTAGAGGACAAGATTCATTGAGTGGAGCTGGATCAGAAGAAACACAGAATATGTGGCAAAGAGTTTTTCCTGTTATGAAATCGGTGGCACCGAGTGGTATGCTTCGGTTGTACCGTAAAGATTCGGTTGGACCGAAAATAACAAATCGGTGTAACTGAGTTCATCGCAGAGAAAACACTTGTCACCTCAGCTCTCTAGACTAGTAAGATCTCACAAAGATTTGCAAGGAATTAACTGAAAGATATGCAAGGAATTAAGTGAAAGATATGCAAGGAATTAGATGTAGAAAATGCAGAGAAAACAGAAATAAATCTAGATGAAGTTTTTTTGAAAGGGGAAACACATATGCATGAGACAAATGCAAAAAAAACTCAGAAAAGAACACAGGAGAACTTCATCTAGAGATGGTCGGCGACAAAGTCACCTATGTTAGAGTATATTGACTTAGGAGTCAAGTGAGATCACTTGATCATAGGCCATACTCATCGTTTAAGCTCAGAATGGGGTTGCCATTTTTTTTAAGCATCTTGATGTATTCACATCTTGTCGAGTTGCTTTAACTCATGTCTCAGAGTAAAGCTTCTCTAAGATGGAATAACATACCTTGGTTGGTGGTGTTGTCCATGTCGTTGAACTTGCGTGGGTTGCTCAAGGTTGATGTAGCCCATCAAGAATTTGGAGCACCACTTGGAATTTGAGTCCATCTACCTACATGGGTTAGTTCTTGCAAGGAAGAGCACTTGTATATCCAAAAATGACAATCATGAAACTCAACATAGAATTTGTCAAAGGATATGTTTGAATGGTTTCGTGCTTCCTTGTCTTCAACCACCTTTTGTAGAGACTTGGTGATGTAGAGATTGCTCAAGATATGAGTAGGTTACAATCTCATGGAGTTTGATTCAACCAAGTACCTACATGGGTTAGATAACATGCAAGATACAAATATATCCAAGACATAAGAGTTTCATCATAAGAGAAATATCAAGGATTAGTCATAAGCTCATGTCTTGCATGTATCCAATGGAGTTTCTACTCCAAGTTTGAAGCATCAATGATGTTCAATTCTCCTCTTAACCTGCAAAACACTTTCTCATCAAGAGGTTTAGTGAATATACCAGCTAATTGCTTTTCGGTGCGAACATGCTTAAGATCAATGTCACTGTCGGTGTCAAAACCGGCGGATCTCGGGTAGAGGGTCCCGAACTGTGCGTCTAGGCGGATGGTAACAAGAGACAAGGGACACGATGTTTTTACCCAGGTTCGGGCCCTCTCGATGGAGGTAAAACCCTACTCCTGCTTGATTAATATTGATGATATGGGTAGTACAAGAGTAGATCTACCACGAGATCGGAGTGGCTAAACCCTAGAAGCTAGCCTATGGTATGATTGTTGTTCGTCCTACGGACTAAAACTCTCCAGTTTATATAGACACTGGAGAGGGCTAGGGTTACACAGAGTCGGTTACAATGGGAGGAGATCTTCATATCGTATCGCCAAGCTTGCCTTCCACGCCAAGGAAAGTTCCATCCGGACACGGGACGGAGTCTTCAATCTTGTATCTTCATAGTCCGGGAGTCCGGCCAAAGGTCTTAGTCTGGCCATCCGGACACCCCCTAATCTAGGACTCCCTCAGTAGCCCCTGAATCATGCTTCAATGACGACGAGTCCGGCGCGCAAGTTGTCTTCGGCATTGCAAGGCGGGTTCCTCCTCCGAATATTTCATAGAAGATGTTGAACACCAGGGTAGTGTCCGGCTCTGCAAAATAAGTTCCACATTCCATCGTAGAGAGAATAATATTTGTATCAATCGGATCTGCTGACGTATTCCGCGGCGTGACATCATGCCACGGCCAGGCTTTTATTCATTTTATTGTTCCACCTCAGCGTGTTTAGCGAGGCGGTTTCCTTGGCACGTCTTGTCAAAGCAGAGATCATGTCCCCTTATTCCGGGATTCTCATCAATACGGGCGTGGGTAACCCAACCGCGCCATTAATCGCGGCGCTTGGGAGATAAGCGAGTTTTATTAGGCCGGTGGGGGGCTCATAGTTTTGGCCGCCCATATAAGGGGATAAGAATCCGCCCTTTCCATTCACGCCCTCTTCCTCCTCTGCTTATCCGTCCCTGCGCGCTCGAGCTCCAGCGCCCTAGCCCGCACTTCCCACCTCAACCTTCTCCAACCATGTCCAGAGCGGGAGGTATATGGATGGCCTCCTCCGTAACGGAGGGGCAAATCAAAAAGCTGAGGAAGGTCGGATACTTGTCTAACGACATCGCGCACCGGCTCCCAGATGTGGGGAAACTCATCCCCACCCCCGGGCCCCATGAGAGGGTTGTTTTTCTTCCTCATTTCCTCCGCTGACTGGGTTTTCCTCTTCACCCGTTCGTCCGGGGGCTCATGTTCTACTACGGACTGGACTTCCACGATCTGGCCCCGAACTTCATCCTCAATATCTTGGCGTTTATGGTCGTGTGCGAGGCCTTCCTCCGCATCCAGCCCCACTTTGGCCTATGGTTGAAGATCTTCAGTGTCAAGCCGAAGGTCGTGCAAGGCCGACAGGCGGAATGCGGAGGTGCCATGGTGGGCAAGATAGCCAATGTCACCTGGCTCGAGGGTGCCTTCGTGGAAACCATCAAAGGGTGGCAATCGGGGTGGTTTTATATCACCGAGCCACGTGACCCTAAATGGGCAGCGGCCCCCGAATTTCGATGCGGCATCCCCACCCGGCTCATATCTTGGAAAGAGACGGGCCTGTCGTGGGGCAATCCGGAAGAGGTGACCGGACTCCAAACCTGCGTCCGAGACCTGGTGACCAAGAAGGTCAAGCTTGTCAACGTGGTCCAGGTCATGCTCTTTCGCCGGATCCTCCCATGTCAACGACGGGACTTCAATTTGTGGGAGTTCGACCCGGCCCAGCACCAGACTCTATCCCGGCTCTTCGAAACGAATCACAAGGACGCCTGGAAGGTGCTTTTCAAGAGTTCCGAGGTCTCCCCTCCCGTCACCGAGGATCACGGATTCTGCGCCAAACGTCAAGCCTCCGAAGTAAGCTTACATTTAGTCCCTTATGGGATACCCGAAATTCATAGTGTGACTTTATGTGGGATCTAAACTCCCGTTCCTTTGACAGGACTAGAAGAGGACATCCGGACAGTTTGACTATCCGGCCCCTTTGCCTGAAGGCCCAGTAGATGCATACTTAGTGAAGCTACTGGTTCGGGCACCTCACGCGGTGCCGGAGAAGAAGGCCAAGGAGAAGGCCACGGGGACCCGAAAGAGTTCCCGGCGCCTGGTGTCGTCGGATTTGCCCGACAGCCCCAACGCACCCACCGCCTCCGAAGACGAGGAGGAGGAAGAAGAAGAAGATGCCTCTCCCCCTCCAACGGGGGGAGGAAAGAAGAGAAAGGCCGCCCCAACTGGGGAAGCCGGAGGGTCCAAGAAGGGGAAGACTCTTCTGCCGGACTACGCCCCCGACACCGAAGACGGCTGGGGGGACTGGCCATCCAGGGTCAAGACCCTGGCAAAATCGTAAGTGTCCGGCTACCCGATTGCACTCCTTTATTATTTGATAGCTTTTAACGCCGAAGCTAATCATGCAGTCCGCCCAGAGCTCAGTTTGGCGATTCGTCGAGCGGATCTCTGAATTCGTCGGACGTGAATAACGCTTCACTTCCGACGGCCTACTCCCCTATCCCTAGAGATGACGTTGAGGTGGAGTCCCGTAGGGGACAAAACCAGGAGCAGGTGGTCCTGGAGGCGCCACAAGGTGACCTTCCGGACTCCAGGCCCAAAGGGGGTAAAGCCCCAGAGGGATCTAAGTCCGGCCCCGGGCCGGACACTGCTCCGGAACCATCAGCGGTTCCAGAGTCCGGCAGGCGGCACCTTCATAAGAAGGGCAAGCCTGCGACGCCGGCGACTTCTGTCCACCCGGAGGCGCCGGACAATTTGCTGGAGGCGCTTAACGGCGCCTCCATCGACGAAGAACACCGCACTGTTACGTGTGCGGTGATTCAGAAGGTTCAGTCCGCCAAGAGCTGGCTGACGGAAGCCTGCACAAGCCTGTTAACGGGCTTTGAGGTATGTGTTCAAAAACATATAAAAAATATTACCGCATAGACAGTAGTCCCTGATGCTCAGTTCGGTGTTCGGAAAGAAAAGCCGAGCTGAGGATCTAAAAAGATAGATGCAGGAGTCTAATAGAAATATGTCAATATGGGAATGCAGGCTGCGCTGCTGACCTCTGCGGCACTGACTGCGGAGGTCAATGCATTGAAGGAAAGCCTCGAGCGGTCCGAGAGCGAGCTCAGCCATGCCAAGAAGCAGCTCAGGATAAAAAGGGTACATAGTACCTCCTGTAAATGTATATAGAAATACTTGGTTGCAAAATAATAACAGGACCAACGTTAATGTTGCAGGAGCCACGAGCGAGGTGGCGACCCTGAAAGAGGTGGTCTCCAAGGCCGAAAAGAGTGCGGCCTTGGAGCACGCCGAGCGAGAGAAGCAGGAGGCGTGGGTGGCGGAGGTGCGGCAAGAGCTCCAGGCTCTCATGGAAAAACATGAGAGTTTGGAGCGTGACTCGAAGACTCGAGAGTCCGAGCTTGCGTTGGCTCTTGACAGTGCCAAGACCGCTAAGGCCGAAGTCCAGAAGGCCCTTCAGGAGATCGAGGCGATGAAGAAGATAGCGGCGGGTAAGGCATTCTTTATGCAAAGCAAAAATATAAAAGTTAATTATCTGCTACTTACCTGAATCCGGAGCTCTCCAGGAGCCTTCGCCGATCTGCCACGTAGTGTGTCTGATGCTGCCGCATACTACCGATCCAAAGAGGGGAGCTCGACGGAAAAAGTGTTCTGGTCTCAGTATGCTGAGGCCGAACATCTGGTGCCCCTGAGCGACCAGCTAAAGCAGCTGGTCAAGCTCCACAAGGTGGCTGAACAGGCCATGAAGGGCCTCATAGCTCGGCTGTGGCCTGGAGAAGTCATGCCTGGGAGCTACTTCGGTCTGGTGCGGCGGCTGGTGGACGTGTGTCCGTGGATTGAGGTTGTCAAGCGCTCCATTTGTATTGAAGGTGCCCGTTGGGCCCTTGCCCGTGCTAAGGTGCACTGGGGCAAGCTGGATGCGGAGAAGCTATTCACGGACGCGCCACCGCTGGGCAAGGAGTATCGTACGCCCGAGATGTATTATAATGGCATTCTGAAGGGTGCCCGCCGTATAGCGGATGAGCGCTCCAAAGATGTAATTTTTGAGTAGACTCGCATTTGTTATCCTGTACGCTGAAGCTTTGTTCATATGCGTTAAGCAACGCTTGTTAACTTAAAATATTACCTTCTGTGCGGCCGTTTATCAAATCTGAGAGATGCAAGTCGTCGGCTTCGACCCCCATGCCATGAGTGCTGGGGTGTTCGGGATAAACCTGAGCGCTCTTGTTCCCATTCTTGGGTCCATCTAGGGAGGCGTTCAGCACAACGCACCAGGCCGTCGGACTTATAATGCTTTATCACTCTCACTTGGCCATAGAATTCTATAATTTTAAATTTCGGTGAAGCCCCTAGTATTCGGAAGACCGAGTTCGGAGCGCTATCCACGCCTAGGATGGATAAGTCCGGTTCCTCGCTCGAAGCGGCATAAGTCTTTAAGGACTCGAAGAAACCTCGCGAACAGTGACCGGTCTCTCGCACTATCATGACAGTCAGTTTTAGCTTTCTCTACTGAGGTGTTAACCCAGCTCAACTAGGGCACAATCGCAGTAGTTCTCCCAGCTCTACCTTAGCCAACAATGTGGAATGTAAGGTACCAAAACATGGGAGCCGGGCAAACCCAACTATTGACCAAAGACATGATTCGGAGCCGATGCATATAGTGCTATAAGTTCGGGGTGCCGCACTCGTGGGAGTGTTCGGTCTTCTCACACCATGTTATGGGGTGTTGTAAGCCCCTGGTGTATTGTCCGCACCAAAGTGTACGGTTGCAGAATGTCATGACTAAACATATTTGTATAAAAATAGATAAGTACAATAATGGGTAAGAGCTATATATTGTTTATTAAAAAAGGGCTACTGCGAAAGCAGAACGATACAAGAAGTGCGGTAAGAAAGAGATGGGAGTATTTGACACATTCCCCTCCAGGGGCAAGCTGCGGGATTGTAAGTAAAACAGTTATTAAACTCGTTATAGAGACCACCTAGACTTTTGACGTGGCTTGCCCCCTCCCTGGTAGTTGCATCGTTGGTTCGGCGAGTGTATTGCCGGACAGGCCTTCCGAATGGTTGGGTCCTGAAAGTATGTAAAAAGGAAAACGGCGAAATAGGGAGCCCCTTAGTGCGGTTGAGCCGCATTCTGGGCGTGCCGCTGTTGTGTTCCTCCCCTTATGCCCATGGTATCTCTAAGGCGTAATTATGTACGCGTGGTACCAGTATCGCCGTTTGGCGGGGGCTGGGGTTGGGGCCGCACTGCTATGCTTGCTCGGAACATGCCAGCCGGATTTGTTGTAGGTTACTTCGGGCTCGCTTGACGTTGTTCGGACATTTGACGCCTGGATTGGAGAACTGCCTTGAGAGGCTACTCTGTACTTCCGCCGCCAGGGCCGCCGTGTGCTCCTCCATTCGGAGAGAGCGTTCGGTGTTTCCATTTACCATGATGACTCCGCGAGGTCCTGGCATCTTGAGCTTGAGATATGCGTAGTGCGGCACCACATTGAATTTTCAAATGCGGTTCGTCCGAGCAGGGCGTGATAGCCGCTGGGGAATGGGACTATGTCAAAGATTAACTCCTTGCTCCGGAAGTTATCCGGGGATCCGAAGACCACCTCGAGTGTGACCGAGCCTGTACAGCTGGCTTCTACCCCTGGTATGACACCTTTGAAGGTTGTCTTTGTGGGTTTAATCCTTGAAGGATCGATGCCCATTTTTCGCACTGTGTCCTGGTAAAGCAGGTTCAGGCTACTGCCGCCATCCATTAGGACTCTGGTAAGGTGAAATCCGTCGATAATTGGGTCTAGGACCAGTGCCGCGAATCCGCCGTGACGGATGCTGGTGGGATGGTCCCTTCGATTGAAGGTGATCGGGAAGGAGGACCATGGGTTGAACTTTGGGGCGACTGGCTCCAGCGCATATACGTCCTTGAGAGCACGCTTCGCTCCCTTTTGGGGATGTGGGTTGCGTATATCATGTTCACCGTCCGAACTTGCGGGGGAAATCCCTTCTGTCCTTTGTTGTTCGGCTGCCGGGGCCCCTCCTCATCATCGCTATGTAGCCCCTTGTCTCTGGTCTCGGCGCTTAACTTGCCTGCCTGCTTGAACACCCAACAATCCCTGTTGGTGTGATTGCCTGGCTGTTCGGGGGTGCCGTGTATTTGGCACGAGCGATCGAGTATCCGGTCTAAGATGGATGGGCCCTGAGGGTTTCTTTTGAATGGCTTCTTCCGCTGACCCGGTTTAGAGCCTCTGAATCCGGCATTGACTGCCGTATCTTCAGTATTGTCACCATTAATGCACTGCTTATGCTTGTTGCGACGTGACCTGCCGTTGTTATCCTTGGTATCCGAATTGCCGGGGCTCTTGGTTATGTTATTGCTACGAGCTAGCCAGCTGTCTTCTCCCGCACAGAAGCGGGTCATGAGTGTCGTGAGGGCTGCCATAGATTTCGGCTTTTCCTTTCCTAGGTGCTGGGCGAGCCATTCGTCTTGGATGTTGTGCCTGAAGGCTGCAAGGGCCTCGGCGTCCGGACAATCGACTATTTGGTTTTTCTTGGTTAGGAACCGTGTCCAGAATTGTCTGGCCGATTCCTCTGGCTGCTGTATTATGTGGCTCAGGTCATGAGCGTCTGGTGGTCGCACATACGTGCCCTGGAAGTTGTCAAGGAATGCGGATTCCAGGTCCTCCCAATAACTAATTGACTCTGCTGGCAGGCTGTTAAGCCAATGTCGAGTTGGTCCTTTAAGCTTGAGCGGGAGGTATTTGATGAAGTGTAGATCATCACCACTGGCCATGTGGATATGAAGGAGATAATCCTCGATCCATACCGCGGGATCTGTTGTGCCATCGTATGATTTGATGTTTACGGGTTTGAAGCCCTCGGGGATTTGATGATCCATTACTTCGTCTGTCAAGCATAGTGGGTGTGCGGCGCCCCTGTACTGGGCTATATCACGACGCAGCTCTAACGAGCTTGGTCTGTTGTACTCGGTCGGGCCATACTTATTATGTCCGGCGTGACGGCTAGCGTCACGTGAAGCGGGGCGCCCATGCGATCTATAGATCGATCTTGTTTGCCTTGCCTTATTCTCCAAGATGTCTCGCAGATCTGTTGCGTCTCCCCGTACTCTGGTATGTTTTGAGCAGTGTCGGGGTGCGGCTTGGGTTGAGGGCCTGAAGGCCTCTCTATCGCGGCCACGGGGTGGCCAATCGGGCGCATCGTACGCTGGTGATGTTGGTTTAGTTGCTTCCTCCTCAAGTTGGGGTAGCAGCCTGCGCTTCGGGTAGCTCTTGGATGGGCGTTCTAGTTTATACTCTTCGGCCGCCAGGACTTCGGTCCATCTGTCGGCTAGCAAGTCTTGGTCAGCTCTAAGCTGCTGCTGTTTCTTCTTGAGGCTGCTTGCCGTGGCTACGAGTCTGCGTTTGAAACGCTCTTGTTCGATGGGATCCTCTGGCACGACGAATTCGTCGTCGTCGAGGCTTGCCTCGTCTTCGGAGGGAGGCATGTAATTGTCGTCCTCATCTTCTTTGTCGGCCGCTCTCTCATGAGGGCTGGCTCCTTCGTCCTCCTGCACTGAATCCTGCTGGAGGGGGTTGTCTTCGGCACTGTCTGGCGTGTTGTTATCTCCGGTGCCGGAATCGCTGTTTTTGCTTTGGCAGGACTTAGAGCGGCACCGCTGACGTCGGCGTTTGGGTTGCTTTTTGGAGGGGTCATCCTCCGTTTTCTCCTCGCCATCCCCCTCTTTAGGGGTGTCCACCATGTATATGTCATATGATGAGGTGGCTTTCCAGTTCCCGATAGGTGCTGGTTCTTGATCGTCTCCTTCATCGGCATCCATGCCGTTGATGTCTTCGGAGTCAAAGTCGAGCATGTCGGTTAAATCGTCGACAGTGGCTACGAAGTGGGTGGTGGGTGGGCTTCGAAATTCTTCGTCGTCCGCATCCCGACCGTGTTGGCCGTAGTTTGGCCAGGGCTCTCCTGACAAAGAGAGAGACTTTAATGAATTCAGGATATTGCCGAAAGGCGAGTGCTGAAAGACATCCGCGGTTGTGAACTCCATGACCGGAGCCCAATCGGGCTTAATCGGAAGAGTTGCGGGATTTACGGAGTCCGGATCAGAGTCCGGCACCTTGGAGTCACGGGCCTTGCAAGGGACTAGGCTGGTATCCGGATCTATCGCCGTGGAATTTGCAGTTTCCGGGGCGGCGTCCAACCGTCCGTCCCTGACTGGCGCAGTGGGCTCCGAGCTAATGGTCCGAGCGGACACCTGAGCGACGCTCTGGGTGTTGTCCGATGACAGAGCTAAATCATGCCCATCGTGACAGTGCGGCGCGCCCGGTCGTGGCTCGAATCCGTCGAAGATCAAGTCCCCGCGGATGTCGGTCGTGTAGTTTAAGCTTCCAAACCTGACCTGATGGCCAGGGGCGTAGCTTTCAATCTGCTCCAGATGGCCGAACGAGTCGGCCCGTAGTGCGAAGCCGCCGAATACGAAGATCTATTCAGGGAGAAAAGTCTCATCCCGGACCGCATCGCGATTGTCGAGCGAAGAAGCCATCAGACCTAAAGGCGACGACACAGAGGAACTCTCAATGAAAGCACCAATGTCGGTGTCAAAACCGGCGGATCTCGGGTAGGGGGTCCCGAACTGTGCGTCTAGGCGGATGGTAACAGGAGACAAGGGACACGATGTTTTTACCCAGGTTCGGGCCCTCTCGATGGAGGTAAAACCCTACTCCTGCTTGATTAATATTGATGATATGGGTAGTACAAGAGTAGATCTACCACGAGATCGGAGTGGCTAAACCCTAGAAGCTAGCCTATGGTATGATTGTTGTTCGTCCTACGGACTAAAACTCTCCGGTTTATATAGACATTGGAGAGGGCTAGGGTTACACAGACTCGGTTACAATGGGAGGAGATCTTCATATCGTATCGCCAAGCTTGCCTTCCACGCCAAGGAAAGTTCCATCCGGACACGGGACGGAGTCTTCAATCTTGTATCTTCATAGTCCGGGAGTCCGGCCAAAGGTCTTAGTCCGGCCATCCGGACACCCCCTAATCTAGGACTCCCTCAGTAGCCCCTGAATCATGCTTCAATGACGACGAGTCCGGCGCGCAAGTTGTCTTCGGTATTGCAAGGCGGGTTCCTCCTCCGAATATTTCATAGAAGATGTTGAACACCAGGGTAGTGTCCGGCTCTGCAAAATAAGTTCCACATTCCATCGTAGAGAGAATAATATTTGTATCAATCGGATCTGCTGACGTATTCCGCGGCGTGACATCATGCCACGGCCAGGCTTTTATTCATTTTATTGTTCCACCTCAGCGTGTTTAGCGAGGCGGTTTCCTTGGCACGTCTTGTCAAAGCAGAGATCATGTCCCCTTATTCCGGGATTCTCATCAATATGGGTGTGGGTAACCCAACCGCGCCATTAATCGTGGCGCTTGGGAGATAAGCGAGTTTTATTAGGCCGGTGGGGGGCTCATAGTTTTGGCCGCCCATATAAGGGGATAAGAATCCGCCCTTTCCATTCACGCCCTCTTCCTCCTCTGCTTATCCGTCCCTGCGTGCTCGAGCTCCAGCTCCCTAGCCCGCACTTCCCACCTCAACCTTCTCCAACCATGTCCAGAGCGGGAGGTAGATGGATGGCCTCCTCCGTAACGGAGGGGCAAATCAAAAAGCTGAGGAAGGCCGGATACTTGTCTGACGACATCGTGCACCGGCTCCCAGATGTGGGGCAACTCATCCCCACCCCCGGGCCCCATGAGAGGGTTGTTTTTCTTCCTCATTTCCTCCGCTGACTGGGTTTTCCTCTTCACCCGTTCGTCCGGGGGCTCATGTTCTACTACGGACTGGACTTCCACGATCTAGCCCCGAACTTCATCCTCAATATCTTGGCGTTTATCGTCGTGTGCGAGGCCTTCCTCCGCATCCAGCCCCACTTTGGCCTATGGCTGAAGATCTTCAGTGTCAAGCCGAAGGTCGTGCAAGGCCGACAGGCGGAATGCGGAGGTGCCATGGTGGGCAAGATAGCCAATGTCACCTGGCTCGAGGGTGCCTTCGTGGAAACCATCAAAGGGTGGCAATCGGGGTGGTTTTATATCACCGAGCCGCGTGACCCTAAATGGGCAGCGGCCCCCGAATTTCGATGCGGCATCCCCACCCGGCTCATATCTTGGAAAGAGACGGGCCTGTCGTGGGGCAATCCGGAAGAGGTGACCGGACTCCAAACCTGCGTCCGAGACCTGGTGACCAAGAAGGTCAAGCTTGTCAACGTGGTCCAGGTCATGCTCTTCCGCCGGATCCTCCCATGTCAACGACGGGACTTCAATTTGTGGGAGTTCGACCCGGCCCAGCACCAGACTCTATCCCGGCTCTTCGAAACGAAGCACAAGGACGCCTGGAAGGTGCTTTTCAAGAGTTCCGAGGTCTCCCCTCCCGTCACCGAGGATCGCGGATTCTGCGCCAAACGTCAAGCCTCCGAAGTAAGCTTACATTTAGTCCCTTATGGGATACCCGAAATTCATAGTGTGACTTTATGTGGGATCTAAACTCCCGTTCCTTTGACAGGACTAGAAGAGGACATCCGGACAGTTTAACTATCCGGCCCCTTTGCCTGAAGGCCCAGTAGACGCATACTTAGTGAAGCTACTGGTTCGGGCACCTCACGTGGTGCCGGAGAAGAAGGCCAAGGAGAAGGCCACGGGGACCCGAAAGAGTTCCCGGCGCCTGGTGTCGTCGGATTTGCCGGACAGCCCCAACGCACCCACCGCCTCCGAAGACGAGGAGGAGGAAGAAGAAGAAGATGCCTCTCCCCCTCCAACGGGGGGAGGAAAGAAGAGAAAGGCCGCCCCAACTGGGGAAGCCGGAGGGTCCAAGAAGGGGAAGACTCTTCTGCCGGACTACGCCCCCGACACCGAAGACGGCTGGGGGGACTGGCCATCCAGGGTCAAGACCCTGGCAAAATCGTAAGTGTCCGGCTACCCGATTGCACTCCTTTATTATTCGATAGCTTTTAACGCCGAAGCTAATCATGCAGTCCGCCCAGAGCTCAGCTTGGCGGTTCAGGCCCTCTCGATGGAGGTAAAACCGTACTCCTGCTTGATTAATATTGATGATATGGGTAGTACAAGAGTAGATCTACCACGAGATCGGAGTGGCTAAACCCTAGAAGCTAGCCTATGGTATGATTGTTGTTCGTCCTACGGACTAAAACTCTTCGGTTTATATAGACACCGGATAGGCCTAGGGTTACACAGAGTCGGTTACAATGGGAGGAGATCTTCATATCGTATCGCCAAGCTTGCCTTCCACGCCAAGGAAAGTCCCATCCGGACACGGGCCGGAGTCTTCAATCTTGTATCTTCATAGTCCGGGAGTCCAGCCAAAGGTCTTAGTCCGGCCATCCGGACACCCCCTAATCCAGGACTCCCTCAGTCACCCTTAGCAACATGATCTCGAATGAAATGATGACGAACTTCAATATGCTTAGTTCGAGAATGTTGCACAGGATTATGACCAATTTTGATAGCACTTTAATTATCACAAAGCAATGGAACATGTCTCACATATATCCCATAATCTTTAAGAGTTTGGGTCATCCAAAGTAATTGAGCACAACATGAACCAGCGGCAATATATTCAGCTTCGGCGGTGGATAAGGATACCTAGTTTTGTTTCTTGGAGGACCAAGACACAAGAGATCTACCAAGAAATTGACAAGTACCCGAAGTGGACTTTCTATCAACCTTGTCTCCGGCATAGTCTGAGTCAGAGTAGCCAACAAGATCGAAAGAGGCCCTCTTAGGATACCAAATGCCAAAATTTGGTGTATGGATGAAGTATCTCACTATCCTTTTCACAGCCTTAAGATGACATTCTTTAGGAGCAGCTTGATATCGTGCACACAATGAACCAATCATAGAGCGATAGACCTTTTGATCAACCGGTTCATCATATTTGGTTAAGTCAAGATGTCCACTAGTAGGCATGGGTGTAGACATACCTTTGCATTCTTGCATATTGAACTTCTTGAATAAGTCCTTAGTGTACTTCGTTTGAGAGACAAAAGTACCTTCCTTAGTTTGCTTGATTTGCAACCCAAGAAAGAATTTGAGTTCACTCATCATAGACATCTCAAACTTCTCCGACATTAGCTTCCCAAACTTTTCACTAAAATGAGGGTTAGTAGAACCAAATATAATATCATCAACATAAGTATGGCACACAAAGAGTTCACCATTAGCCCTTTTAGTAAAAAGAGTAGATTCAATTTCCCCAATTTTAAAGGCTTTTTCAATAAGGAACTTGGTCAAGTATTTATACCATGCTCTAGGAGCTTGTTTAAGACCATAAAGAGCTTTGTGAAGTTTGTAAACATGATTGGGTTTCTTAGGATTGACAAAGTCAGGAGGTTGTTTAACATAAACTTCCTCCTCTATTTCACCATTTACAAAAGCACTTTTAATGTCCATTTGGTACAAGGTGATATCATGGTGATTAGCATAGGCAAGTAAGATGCGAATGGACTCAAGTCTAGCAACGGGGGCGTAAGTATCACCATAGTCCATACCTTCGACTTGAGTGTAGCCTTGGGCGACGAGACGTGCTTTTTTGCGAACTACTTGTCCATCTTCATCTTGCTTGTTGTGAAACACCCATTTGGTACCGATGATGTTGTGGTTGTTGTCGGGCTTCTCAACCAATGTCCAAACTTGGTTCCTCTCAAAGTTGTGTATCTCTTCATGCATATCATTTATCCCATCCGGATCTTCCAATGCTTCTTCGACCTTCATAGGTTCAATGCTAGAGATGAAAGAATAGTTTTCACAAAAGTTAGCTAAACGAGTTTTAGAGCGAGTGATTCTCCCGGTTTGAATATCATTGTAGATTTGCTCTACAGGATGGTCTTTAGCAATTCTTGCTCGAACTCGTGAAAGCTTTTGCTTGGGTCTTCGTTGAACATCTTCTTCATCTTGTTCTTCTCCTTGGCGTTCTTCATTGTTGGCGTTGTCGTTATCTTGTCGTGGTGGAGAAGGAGGTTGTTGACGTTCATCTTGATGCACTTCCTCGTTTCCTTCATCTTGGTGTGTCCTACTTGTGGATGCTTCCGTATCAACTCTTGGTTCACCTTGTTGTGAAGTAGAAGCTTCCACTTGGACAGACGAGGTACTCTCCTTCACCTCCGTTGGACGAACCTTGCCAATAGACAAGTCTTGGATTGCTTCCGAAGGATCTTTGTCTCCTGCATCAATTGGCAATTGCTCTACTTGCGAGCCGTTAGATTCATCAAACTTCACATCTACCGTCTCTTCAACCTTTTGGGTGAAATTGTTGTAGACACGGTAAGTCTGAGAGTTTGAGCCATAACCTAGTAGGAAACCTTCATGAGACTTAGGAGCAAATTTAGAACGACGATGCTTATCAAGAATGTAACACTTTGAGCCGAATACTCAAAAGTGTCCAACTTGGGGTTTGTTACCGGTGAGGAGCTCGTATGCCGTCTTGCCGAGTAGCTTGTGAAGATACAAGCGATTTGTTGCATGACAAGCTGTCTCAACCGCTTCTGCCCAAAAGTGCTTCGGTGTCTTGTACTCATCAAGAATCGTTCTCGCCATTTCGATGAGCGTCCGGTTCTTCCTCTCGACAACTCCATTTTGTTGAGGTGTGTACATAGCCAGGAACTCATGTGAAATCCCTTCTTCGTCAAGAAAGGTGTTCACATTTGTGTTCTTGAACTCCGTTCCATTGTCGCTGCAAACCTTCTTGATCTTCACTTCAAATTGATTTTGGGCCTTCCTAGCGAAGTTTTTGAAGATCTTCTGAACCTGCGATTTATTATCAAGAAAGAACACCCACGTAAATCTGGAAAAATCATCGTCTATAACTAGACCAAAAGAATTTCCACCGAGACTCTTGTAAAAGTTGGGACCAAAGAGATCCATGTGAAGTAGCTCGAGTGGTCTTTTTGTGGTCATGATGTTCTTCACGGGATGCCTTCCTCCAACGTGTTTACCTGCTTGACAAGCACTGCAAAGTCTATCCTTGTCAAAAATGACATCATTAACTCCAAGGATATGATTTCCTTTAATAAGCTTGTCAAGATTTCTCATGCCAACGTGACCTAGTCGTCTATGCCATAACCAACCTTTTGAGGATTTAGCAATGAAGCAAGTTTTAGGTTGAGCCTTTTAGTGAAATCTACAATGTATAGATCACCTCTACGTATGCCGATAAAGACCATTTTATGATTGTCTCGATGAAACACTTGGCAATCAATTTCAGTAAATAAGACATTGAAACCAAAGTCAGCAAGTCTAGATGCTGAAAGTAAGTTGTATCCAAGAGATTCAACGAGCATGACATTTTGAATGGAGCTATCATGTGAGATGTCCACCTTACCGAGGCCAACCACCCTACCCTTTGAGATGTCACCGAAAGTGACATACTTTCGAGGACTATCATTATCAACAAGCTCACGAAACATGTCTTTATCTCCGGTCATGTGATAGGTACTTCCACTATCAAGAACCCATTCCTTTCCTCCTGACATATATCCCCGAAGATTTGCCATAAGACCAAAATGTCTCATTGCATCATCAAGATCGAAGTCACTATCATCATCCTCATCATAGTATCCATGTTCAACATCGTCATGTGGTGGATCAAATCGTAGAGAGGGTGACTCGTTAGAGTGATTTTGACAATGATCTTGTCTATGAATTTTTATATCTTCGGAAATAATATCACTAATAATACCAACATGTCCTTTGGCACGCATAAGGTTTGTAAGCTCAAATAGACGATCACCAAACATAGGATCACTAGTATTCATCTTACTCAAGGCAATAGACTTATGGAGAATTTCATCAAGATTTTTCAAAGAATAATCAGGAAATCGTTCCTCAAGAAATTTCCATATAGTGTAGGCACACTCAAGAGTAGGCAGTTTTATAATCAAGTTTCTAGGCAAGCCTCTAGTGATAAGATTAACAGTAATAACATTCCTAATCATGTCAATAGACTCATCAAGGGTAGGATGCATAGGATCAACACAAGGTGCACAAGGACTAGCAATGTATTTGTTCAAATGATATTGATTGAAAATTACAAGCATCTCATTTTTCCACTCACGAAAATACTCCCCATCAAGAATAGGCACTCTATGTCTAAGACTCCCCAAAGTAGACTCATCCATCTTCCTCCAATGGTGATTAAACCAAGGCAATGGAGACCAAAGCTCTGATACCACTTGTAGGACCTTGAGAAGAGGTGTCTAGAGGGGGGGGGGTGATTAGACACTAAGTACCAAAGTTGCAGTTTTTAAGTTTCTTTAAAGTTTGAGTGGAGTTTGGGCACAAGTTTAACATTCACAACATATAGCAAGCAAGCATGCAAAGAGTATATGAGCAGCGGAAAATAAAGCATGCAACTTACAAGAATGTAAAGGGAAGGGTTTGGAGGATTCAAACGCAATTGGAGACACGGATGTTTTTGGCGTGGTTCCGATAGGTGGTGCTATCGTACATCCACGTTGATGGAGACTTCAACCCACGAAGGGTAACGGTTGCATGAGTCCATGGAGGGATCCACCCACGAAGGGTCCACAAAGAAGCAACCTTGTCTATCCCACCATGGCCGTCTCCCACGAAGGACTTGCCTCACTAGCGGTAGATCTTCATGAAGTAGGCGATCTCCTTGCCCTTACAAACTCCTTGGTTCAACTCCACAATCTTGTCGGAGGCTCCCAAGTGACACCTAGCCAATCTAGGAGACACCACTCTCCAAGAAGTAACAAATGGTGCATTGATGATGAACTCCTTGCTCTTGTGCTTCAAATGATAGTCTCCCCAACACTCAACTATCTCTCATAGGATTTGGATCTGGTGGAAAGAGGGTTTGAGTGGAAAGCAACTTGGGGAAGGCTAGAGATCAAGATTCATATGGTAGGAATGGAATATCTTGGCCTCAACACATGAGTAGGTAGTTCTCTCTCAGAAATAGGATGCTGGAAGTGTAGGTTCAGTCTGATGGCTCTCAGAAATATCTTGGCCTCAACACACGAATGAAGAGGAGGTGGAGGGGTATATATAGCCTCCACACAAAATCTAACCATTACACACAATCTACCAAACTCGGTGGGACCGAATCGTTAAACTCGGTCAGACCGATTTAGCAAATAATGTGACTGTTAGGGTTTTCGGTGGGACCGAAATGCAACTCGGTAGGACCGATATGGTTAGGGTTAGGGCATAACGTAATCTCGGTAAGACCGATTACACAAACTCGGTGGGACCGATTTTGGTAATAAGCTTTCCAGAGAGTTGGTCAGCCAAACTCGGTTTGACCGATTGTCAAACTCGGTGGGACCAATTTTGATAATAAGTTAACCAGAGAGTATGCATTGTAATCTCGGTAGTACCGATTGCTCAAACTCAGTGAGACCGATTTTGATAATGGACATACACACAGAGATTACAATCCCATCTCGGTGAGACCGAGATCCCTATCGGTGAGGCCGATTTGCCTAGGGTTTGTGGCAGTGACTAAGACATCCAAACTCGGTGGCGCCGGATAGAAAGAATCAGTGGGTCTGAGTTTGACTTTAGGTTTAGGACATATGTGTGGAAGTGGGAAAGTAGTTGAGGGTATTTGGAGCATATCACTAAGCACTTTGAAGCAAGAGGCTCATTAAGCAACACCTCATTCCTCCTTGATAGTATTGGCTTTTCCTATAGACTCAATGTGATCTTGGATCACTCAAATGTAGAATGAAGAGTCTTGAGCTTGAATCTTGAGCCAATCCTTTGTCCTTAGCATCTTGAAGGACTTCCCACATCCTTTAGTCCATGCCACTCCATTGTTGAACTTATCTGAAATATACTGGATAAAAGTGTTAGTCGAACAAGAGATAGGTTGTCATTAATTACCAAAACCACCTAGGGAGCACTTGTGCTTTCAAATACTTCATCTATTTCCCTTCTTTCATTCATAAACATATCATTTTAATGGTCTAGGAAATATTGTTCTAAAGGATTGTTAGGAGGCACGGCAATAGAAGCAAGACCAATAATTTCATATTTACTAGGCAATTCTTTATCATGGGGTTGTCTATGAAATTTAGCAAAATTAAAATCATGAGACATATCCCCTAATCCAATAGAAACAATATCCTTTTTGCAATCTATCCTAGCATTAACAGTATTCAAGAAGGGTCTACCAAATATAATGGGACAAAAATCATCTTGTGGGGAACCAAGAACAAGAAAATCAGTAGGATATTTAACTTCCCCACATAAGACTTCAACATCTCTTACAATCCCAACTGGTGAAATAGTATCTCTATTGGCAAGCTTAATTGTAACATCAATACCTTCTAACTCAGCAGGTGCAATATCATGCATAATTTCTTCGTATAAATAATGAGGTATTGCACTCGCACTAGAACCCATATCACATAAACCATGATAGCAATGATCTCCTATTTTAACAGAAATAATAGGCATGCCTACAACAATTCTATGTTTATTTTTAGTATCGGGTCTAGCAATTCTAGCAGCTTCATCATAGAGGTAAATAACACTCCCATCAATATTATCGACCAAGAGATCCTCAACCATAGCAATACTAGGTTCAACTTTAATTTTCTCAGGGGGTGTAGGTGTTCTAATATTACTTTTGTTGACAACAGTTGAAGCTTTAGCATGATCCTTTATTCTAACTGGGAAAGGTGGTTTCTCAATATAAGCGGTAGGAACAATAGGATCAACATTATAAGTGATAGTATTTTCTTCAACTTTAATAGGTTCAACTACTTTTATTTCAATGGGAGGATGATATTTAAACCACTTCTCCCTAGGGAGATCAACATGAGTAGCAAATGATTCACAGAAAGAAGCTACTATCTCAGAGTCAAGTCCATATTTAGTGCTAAATTCATGGAAAACATCGGTATCCATAAAAGATTTAACACAATCAAACTTAGGTGTTATACCTAACTCCTTACCTTCGTCGAGTTCCCAATCTTCAGAGTTGCATTTAATTCTTTCCAATAAATCCCATCTGAATTCAATAGTCTTCATCATAAAAGAACCAGTACAAGAAGTATCGAGCATGGAGCGATTACTAAGAGAAAGCCGAGCATAAAATTTTTGAATAATAATTTCTCTTGAGAGCTCATGATTGGGGCATGAATATAACATTGACTTAAGCCTCCCCAAGCTTGAGCGATACTTTCTCCTCCGCGTGGCCAAAAATTATATATATATAATTACGATCATGATGAACCAGATGCATAGGATAAAACTTCTGATGAAATTCCAATTTCAATCGGTTGTAGTTCCAATATCCAATATCATCACATAGCCTAAACCATGTCAATGCCTTTCCCTTCAAAGATAAAGGGAAGACCTTCTTCTTGATAACATCCTCAGGCATACCTGCAAGCTTAAATAATCCACAGACTTCATCCACATAGATTAGATGCAAATTGGGATGCAATGTTCCATCTCCTGTAAAAGGATTAGCTAGCAATTTCTCTATCATACCCAAGGGAATTTCAAAGTAAACATTTTCAGTAAGTTCAGTAGGTTGAGGAGCAACTCTTTGCTCTACTGGTCGGGGTTAAGATACCCCGAACAAGCCCCACAAAGGATTATGTTCCATAGTAACAAGTGATAGTAAATTTCAGCACACTATATAAATTTTTCCTTACCAAATTCCACTTAGCAAAGATGCTTCACTCCCCGGCAACGGCGCCAGAAAAGAGTCTTGATGACCCAAAAGTATAGGGGATCGATCATAGTCCTTTCGATAAGTAAGAGTGTTGAACCCAATGAGGAGCAGAAGGAAATGACAAGCGGCTTTCAGTAAGGTATTCTCTACAAGCACTGAAATTATCGGTAACAGATAGTTTTGTGATAAGGTAATTTGTAACAGATAACAAGTAATAAAAGTAAATAAGGTGCAGCAAGGTGGCCCAATACTTTTTGTAGGAAAGTACAAGCCTGGACGAACTCTTATATAAAGGAAAACGCTCCCGAGGACACATGGGAATTATCATCAAGCTAGTTTTCATCACGCTCATGTCATTCGCGTTCGTTACTTTGATCATTTGATATGTGGGTGGACCAGTGCTTGGGTACTGCCCTTCCTTGGACAAGCATCCCACTTATGATTAACTCCTATTGCAAGCATCCGCAACAACAAAAGAATTATTAAGGTAAACCTATGTAAGTGCATCTAGTGCCACCCCTATTTGGTTTTGGAGTATTGACGACAAACCTAGCTGAGGGACTAATGTGTTTGTGAGAATTGCAGGATAACACAGGTAGTAGTCCGTCATTGATTCTATTTTCCTACCAGAGATGACCCCTAAAAATGTGTGAAGACATTGAAGATAATGGTGGTTTGTGAAGACATTCACAATGAAGATTATGGCTCGAGAAGACATTCAGGTGAAGACTATGGAGTGCAAAGACATAGTTGTTTCGTAGTTTCCTTTTCTTCTTTGTTGAGTCATAGGAACCACCGTACTGTTAAGTGGGGTCCAAGTGAACAAAGTCAGAGTGACTGATGTGATGCTCAACCAAATCCTATGTCTTCAAGCAAAGATAATGAGAGCAAGTCTTATCCAGAGCTGGATGAATCAGCTTTACTTGTAGCCCAAGTCAAGCTGTCGTGTGTGTTAGAAATCTGACCATTGGACATGTGTCAGTTCCTTAGTGACTCAGGGTCATTTCAGACAAATCAGGTCGGGTTGCCTCCTGGCTATAAATAGCCCACCCCCTACATCATAAATTGGTGGATGCTCAAAGTTAGTGCACGGTTTTTGTTGTTTGAGAGCAACCCACCTCCGAAGCATTTGAGAGAAAGATCCTTGCGAGGACAAAGCCCAAAATACCCAGAGCCAAAGAGTGTTAGGCATCAATGAAGTCTTTCTGTCTGCGTGACCTGAAGACTTATTACACTTGAGGACTGTGAATCCTCCAGCCAGTTAGGCGTCGCGTTCTGGCATCCAAGAGTCATTGTAGATTGCCAGTGAACGAAGTCTGTGAAGGTTTGGAAGTCTACCTTGAAGACTTACCTGAGTGATTGAGTGAAGACTAAGTGTCCTTAGCTCAAGGGGAATACGGTGAATATGCGGTCTTCTGAGTTAAATCTCAGCCTCCCTAACCAGACGTACAGTTGTCACATCAACTAGAACTGGTCCAACAAATCCTTGTCCTCACCAAGCTACTGGTTCTATCTCTCACCTCTCTTTACTTTCAGTTTGTCTTCGTGAAGTCATTGCCTGCGTGTTTGATCTGATTGACTTCACTGTGTGACTACTATTGGTGTTTGGCATCATACTATCTTCCATCCTCATCCATCTACCTAGCTGCTAATAGTCTTCGTGCTTTCACTTCATTGCTTACTTGACTATGGCTTGTCTAGTATAGTTTACCTTCCGCCGCATGTCAATAGGTTCATTTCTACTGTTTGTCTTCAAAGCCCCCGTGTTTTGAACACTTTCATAAAAATCGCCTATTCACCCCCCTCTATTCGATAACTAGCACTTTCAATTGGTATCAGAGCAAGGTGCTCCCTTGTTCTATGTGATTCAGTTTAACAACCTGGAGTTTTAGCTATGCTGACTGCAGGGATAATCGAAGTCTCCGTTGCGTGCCCTGTCTTCGATGGCACTGATTACCCCTACTGGAAGAATAAGATGCGCGTGGATCTTGAAGCCATTGATGTCGACCTCTGGTAGGTCGTCAAGAACGGTGTTCCCAAGGCCGGTGAAGGTGTCACCCCTGTTGATGTCAAGAGGTTCATTCAACTAGACTCCACTACCAAGAATATCATCGGTGGTCATCTGACCAAAGGATAGTATGGTCGTGTGAGTGCTCTGGAAACTGCAAAGCTAGTCTGGGACTGGCTCTCTAAGGTCAACGAAGGCGTCTCAACCCAGAGAGACTCAAGGTTCAGTGTTCTTTGCAACCTCTTCAACCGTTTCAAGAGAAATAACCATGAGAATGTCCAGCTGACGTTTGATCGCCTAACTGACATCACAAATGAGCTTCATGCACTCGGCGCCACTGAGATCACCAAGCATGAAATCATCAAGACACTTCTGAGATCACTCAACGGCTCATTTGACACCCTGGCCCTAATGATTCAAGAACACCCTGACTTCAAGACTCTCGATCCGTCTGACATACTTGAGAGGCTCAACACACAAGAGTTCCAGTTATCTGTGAAAAGAGGTATCTATGGTCCCAATTATGGCCGAACTCGTGCTTTGAAGGCAAAGGTTGTTTCCTCATCTGAAGAAGAATCTGACTATAGTTCTAGGGATCGTGAAGACATTGAAAAGGAGCTTGCTATGCTTGTGAAGAAGTTCCAGAAATTCACTAAGAAGAAAGGCTTCAGAAAGTCTTCAAGATCCAGATCAAAGAAATGATGAAGCTTCTACTCGTGACCACAAGAAGAGAACATGCCACAAGTGTAAGAAACCTGGTCACTACATCTCTGAGTGTCCACCATGGGACAATGAGACCAAGAAGAAGAAGAAGAAGAGCAAGGATTATGAGTCTGATGATATTTCTTCCAAGTCTTCGTCCAAGTCTTCATCACACAAGAAAATCTCATATGGAAAAGCTCGTGCTTTTGTTGGCAAGGAAATGGATTCAGAGAAGGAGTCTGCTTCTGAGGAGGCAGAGGTGGAGTTTGAGGAGGAGTCCGACTCTGGCGTTGCAAGTCTGGCTCTAGCTACAGCCTACGTCGCCAAGTCCATCTTCAACACTAAAGACATTGGCACCGTCACCAACGCTGATGCCAATGACAAGGATGACTCTGCTCCCATGTACTGCTTCATGGCACGCGGTGCCAAGGTAAACTCATGTGATGCCTACTTTCAAACATCAAGTGAAGATGACAAGGCTGATCGCAAGTCCACATCAGGCACATGTCATTTTCTTGGACGATCTTTTGTCTGTTGGTCTTCAAAGAAGCAGAACTGTGTGTCTCTCTCCACTGCTGAATCTGAATATCTTGCTACTAGATCTTGCTGCGCTCAGCTACTTCAGATGAAGCAAACTCTCAAGGATTATGGCATCCACCTGAAGCGAGTGCCGCTCTACTACGACAATGAAAGCGCCATCAAGATTTCCAACAACCCAGTTGAACACTCGAAGACAAAGCACATTGAAATTCGTCATCACTTTCTCAGAGATCATGTCATGAAGGAAGATATTGATATCATTCACGTCAACACTGAAGAGCAATTGGCAGATATCTTCACAAAGCCCTTGGATGAGAAAAGGTTATGCAAGTTGCGGTGTGAGCTATATATCTTAGAATCCTCAAATGTCCTATGATTGGACACACATCCTAACACTTATGCATATTGATGACTTAGATGTGCAACACACGAAGTAACGTATATCTTCAATCAATGAAGACATACACTCTAAGTGTGGATACATTAAAGAGGAATTTGACTACGGAGTGCCATGATAATTGTGCACCATGTTTGGGTCTAATACTTCCTATACGGTGGGTAACGCCACCACCAAACTCTTGTTTGAAGTGTTTCATTTGGCATCACATTTGCAAATTCTTCGCATTTGGGTTGTCTTCAACATTGATTTAACTTCTTAGTTATCTTCACAATGAAGATTTGGTCTTATACTGATATATACATATATTTGTGTTCTCTCCTCTACAGCATTCACTTATAGCTATGCCTTCATGTTTGAATCTTTTGATCTAAGTGATGTGATCGGACCCTAACCCCTTATATGCTTCTTCCTTAGATTCTATCTATCCAAATCACATGCATTCTATTGAAACCGTCGATTGTCTTCTCTGAGTCCTTGTCGGCAGAAGATATAGAGACAAACATTGAATCTAGTTTAAATGCTCTATCCTTATTGCCTGAAACCCGGAGAAGCTGGAATGACCACCCGACAATCCTGGCGTGCGTGGGAACATGGAACAACCTTCAATGTGTTGCATGCATGCCATGTGTCCTTCATATGTGAATCGCTAGGGGCACCTACATAATTGCGTTATGTTGTCCCTTTCCTTATAAATATACAAATCACCACGGTCACAATCTTTTCTTCCTCCTCGCCACCTCGAACAAACCCTAGTGCTTCTGCTAGCTCACGACAACACCGGAGATGAAGCGCTTATCTGCCGTGACCTCTTCGACATCGTCCTCACGCTGCCGCGGACCTCGTCCTCTCCGCCGCCGCCGTAGGTGTCTTTCGCCACCAAGTTAGGGCGCGGGAGATTCAACTGCTCAGCCTCTCTCTCTTTGCTTAGTCTAGTAGTTTGTCATGCGGTAATTAAATCTTACTTTTCACTGCCTTTTGATCCGTCAAAAGAATCCACTTTAGTCAAAAGTGGTTTCTTCTCTTCCAAATCTGGATCTGCCTTTATCTGCATTATGCCTAGTATATTCACTTGTGCTTCGAAACTAGTTAGATTCCTCACTTGTACTTATTCACGGATAAGTACAAATCTGGAACCAACTACTCCCCAAATAAGTGAATGTCTTCGCACTATGAGGTTAATGTCTTCAAACTGATTTATCTTCTGAGAATGCATATGACCTCTTCCCCTTCCCACGCACCTCTAACGCTGTCACAGGTACATGTCTGTGGGAGAATCCCTTGGTTCTCATAGTCTGCATTCATTTGCATAATACTTACAACACCACATCAATTTTTTCGAAGCCAGTTCTTGTCTGTCCATAAAAAGGAAGCCATTCATAGTCTTGAAGCCATTCAGTTTGAATATAGTGGCAACAGAGAAGTCAGCTAGAAAGGGAGGCAGGCAGCGCCGTGGAAATACTGTTAAGGATTTGCCTCCAGTCCTGTTTGAAACGTACAAGTCAGATCCTAAAGAGAGCTATGGCCAGCGCAAGACTCGGATCCAATGGATTCGAAGATATTGGGAAGAGAAATGGTTCCAGTACAAATTTGTCACTGAAGAGTATGCTGAAAAGAATGCCATCAAGCGGCCATGGGGAGATATTCTGTTCAAAAATCTGGTACCCAAGACTCAGTCTGAAGCCATTACTCAAGGCTTCTATCCTTGCATGGTCCATGGACGGCAACCAGATAATGCAAACCCATCATCTCTGTGATGGTGTCGAGAAGAGAAACTCTTCAAGCGCAATTTCCAATTTGCAAAAGAGTCTGCTGCAAAGAAAAAGAAGGCATTTGGACTCGACTTCAACCCAGGTCCATCTGTTCCAAGGGCTGATGGCACCCGTGATGCCAATCCCAACATCATCGGCCCTTTCTATAACCTAGAAGGCCTCATCACTCACATTAAAGTTCAAGGGGCCACTGTGGATCACTCAGCTGATGACGCAGATTCTGATGAACCGCCAGCTCCTCCTAAACCGCAGAAGCAGATGAAGTCAAAGGCTTTAAAACCCTCTGTTGCATAAAAAGCTTCATGTGTGAAGTTGTTGGCCACTGCGCCTCCTGAAGGCAGTGTGCAATCAGAAGACTTATCTCGTGTCTCCAAGAAGACAGAGAAGTCCAAGAAGAAGAAGAAGCCCATCAAGAGTTCTGGTCAAGAACTGACCCCTTCTACCGTTCTGCAGAATGAGGATGCTCCCATTGATCTATCAAGTGATCAAGATCTTGCTGATGATGCACTTGAGCTTCTGATCAAGAGCAAGCAAGAGGCGGAGATCTTCAACGATCTTCCCCTCTTTGATGTGGATATTTTGAATAACTTCATAGACGAATGATTTGACAACCCCAGTCTCAGAATTGATGATCTTCAGCTGCCAGTTGACATCAGTGTCACCTTCCATGGAGCCATTGCTAATGAGCTGGCTCTGACTCAGAAGATTTTTGAGCTGAAAAACAAGATTGACTATGAGAAAGCCCTCTTCAAGAAGAACATGGCCAAGCTCAGCGTGGCAGATGTTCAAAGCTTCAAGAAAATGCTGCATGAGCTCAAAGAGCAATTTCACAAGAAGCGTGAGGAAGCAAAAGGTTCAAGAGAACAGATAAAATACTTTGCTGCTAAAAGTGTTCAAGCTCACAATGAGGCAGAGAAGCGCAAGGCTCTTGGGCGTCCAGGCATCGACCCCAAGATGGCTGCCAAACTGAAGAAGAATCCTGCTGCGGGCCAAGCTGAAGCACAAAGGCAGGAAGCACCTCACATTGTCTTCCCTGCCAGCATGATAGGCTCAAAGCCTAAGGTCCCCTTAGCAACTTCAGAACTGAAAAGGACAAGGGCAGCTGAAGCCGAAGCCAAGAAGCGCAAGCACCTGAATACTTCTAATAATGCTCCATCAAGGAAGAAATTAAAGAAGTCTTCAAAGAACGATTGTGCTATGGCCTCTGAGCCACTTGTGGTCAAGCCCATCTATGTTGCTCGTCCTGCCCCCTCAAACCAAGAGCGTCAAATTGTTGTCCATGAGCCTACTTTCACAGAGGCTATTAAAGATGAAGAAGTTCTAGCTGTTGACACCATCACAGCAGAAGACAATGGTCATGAGGACAATGTTGAAGATGATGAAGTCCTTCCTTAGATCGAGCACCAACATGTTGTTGGAAATATGCCCTAGAGGCAATAATAAATTAGTTATTATTATTATATTTCCTTGTTCATGATAATCGTTTATTATCCATGTTATAATTGTATTGATAGGAAACTCAGATACATGTGTGGGTACATAGACAACACCATGTCCCTAGTAAGCCTCTAATTGACTAGCTCGTTGATTAATAGATGGTTACGGTTTCCTGACCATGGACATTGGATGTCATTGATAACGGGATCACATCATTAGGAGAATGATGTGATGGACAAGACCCAATCCTAAGCCTAGCACAAAGATCGTGTAGTTCGTATGCTAAAGCTTTTCTAATGTCAAGTATCATTTTCTTAGACCATGAGATTGTACAACTCCTGGATACCGTAGGAATGCTTTGGGTGTACCAAACGTCACAACGTAACTAGGTGGCTATAAAGGTGCACTACAGGTATCTCCGAAAGTGTCTATTGGGTTGGCACGAATCGAGACTGGGATTTGTCACTCTATGTGACGGAGAGGTATCTCTGGGCCCACTCGGTAGGACATCATCATAATGTGCACAATGTGACCAAGGGGTTGATCACGGGATGATGTGTTACGGAACGAGTAAAGAGACTTGCCGGTAACGAGATTGAACAAGGTATCGGGATACCGACGATCGAATCTCGGGCAAGTACAATACCGCTGGACAAAGGGAATTGTATACGGGATTGATTGAGTACTTGACATCGTGGTTCATCCGATGAGATCATCGTGGAACATGTGGGAACCAACATGGGTATCCAGATCCCGCTGTTGGTTATTGACTGGAGAACGTCTTGGTCATGTCTGCATGGTTCCCGAACCCGTAGGGTCTGCACACTTAAGGTTCGATGACGCTAGGGTTATAGGGAATAGATATACGTGGTTACCGAATGTTGTTCGGAGTCCCGGATGAGATCCCGGACGTCACGAGGAGTTCCGGAATGGTCCGGAGGTAAATATTTATATATGGAAAGTTGTTGTTCGGGTTTCAGAAAAGTTCGGTTTTTTCTGGTATTGTACCGGAAAGCTTCTAGAAGGTTCCGTAGGATTCTGGAGGGGTCCGGAGGTCCGGAAAATGTTCCACCACGTCTAATACAGCAGCATGGGCTGTAAGGGGGCGCCCTAGCCTTAATGGGCGAGGGGCACCAGCCCCCCAAGGCCTATGGGCATGGGAGAGGGGAAACCGTAAAGGGGAGGGGCCTCCACTTGACTTGGGAGGCACTCCTCCCCGTTGGCCGCCGCCCCAACCCTAGATGGGATCTAAGGGGGCCGGCCCCCCTCTCTCCCACCTATAAATAGTGGAGGGGTGGGAGGGCAGCCGGACCCCAAGTTCTGGCGCAGCCCTTCCCCTCTCCCAAGTCCTCCTCCTCTCCCGCGGTGCTTGGCGAAGCCCTGCAGGATTGCCACGCTCCTCCACCACCACCACGCCGTCGTGCTGCTGCTGGACGGAGTCTTCCCCAACCTCTCCCTCTCTCCTTTCTGGATCAAGGCATGGGAGACGTCACCGGGCTGCACATGTGTTGAACGCGGAGGTGCCGTCCGTTCGGCACTAGGATCTCCGGCGATTTGGATCACGACGAGTACGACTCCTTCAACCCCGTTCTCTTGAACGCTTCCGCTTAGCGATCTACAAGGGTATGTAGACGCACTGTCCTTCCCCTCGTTGCTGGTTTCTCCATAGATAGATCTTGGTGATTCGTAGGAAAATTTTGAATTTCTGCTACGTTCCCCAACAATGGCATCATGAGCTAGGTCTATTGCGTAGATTCTTTGCACGAGTAGAACACAAAGTAGTTGTGGGTGTTGATTTTGTTCAATATGCTTACCGTTACTAGTCCAATCTTGTTTCGATGGTATTGTGGTATGAAGCGGCCCGGACCGACCTTACACGTACACTTACGTGAGACAGGTTCCACCGACTGACATGCACTTGGTGCATAAGGTGGCTAGCGGGTGCCATTCTCTCCCACTTTAGTCGGAGCGGATTCGATGAAAAGGGTCCTTATGAAGGGTAAATAGCAATTGGAATATCACGTTGTGGTTTTTGCGTAGGTAAGAAACGTTCTTGCTAGAAACCCATAGCAGCCACGTAAAACATGCAAACAACAATTAGAGGACGTCTAACTTGTTTTTGCAGGGTATGCTATCTGATGTGATATGGCTAAGAAGAATGTGATGAATGATATGTGATGTATGAGATTGATCATGTTCTTGTAATAGGAATCACAACCTGCATGTCGATGAGTATGACAACCGGCAGGAGCCATAGGAGTTGTCTTTATTTAATGGCCTGCGTGTCATTGAACAACGAAATGTAATTACTTTACTTTATTGCTAACCGGTAGCCATAGTAGTAGAAGTAATAAGTTGGCGAGACAACTTCATGGAGACACGATGATGGAGATCATGATGATGGAGATCATGGTGTCATGCCGGTGACGATGATGATCATGGAGCCCCAAAGATGGAGATCAAAAGGAGCAAAAAATGATATTGGCCATATCATGTCACTATTTGATTGCATGTGATGTTTATCATGTTTATACATCTTATTTGCTTAGAACGACGGTAGTAAATAAGATGGTCCCTCACTAAAATTTCAAGAAAGTGTTCCCCCTAACTGTGCACTGTTGCGAAAGTTTGTCGTCGAAGCACCACGTGATGACCGGGTGTGATAGATTCTAACGTTCACATACAATGGGTGTAAGCCATATTTACACACGCGAAACACTTAGGTTGACTTGACGAGCCTGGCATGTACAGACATGGCCTCGGAACACAAGAGACTGAAAGGTCGAGAATGAGTCGTATAGTAGATACGATCAACATGAAGATGTTCACCGATGATGACTAGTCCGTCTCACGTGATGATCAGACACGACCTAGTTGACTCAGATCATGTAATCACTTAGATGACTAGAGGGATGTCTATCTGAGTGGGAGTTCATTAGATGAACTTATTTATAATGAACATAGTGAAAAACCCTTTGCAAATTATGTCATAGCTCGCGCTTTAGTTCTACTGTTTTAGATATGTTCCTAAAGAAAATTTAGTTGAAAGTTGATAGTAGCAATTATGCGGACTAGGTCCGTAAACTGAGGATTGTCTTCATTGCTTCGTAGAAGGCTTATGTCCTTAATGCACCGCTCGGTGTGCTGAACCTCGAACGTCATCTGTGGATGTTGCGAACTTTTGACATACACGTTTTGATAACTACGTGATAGTTCAGTTAAACGGTTTAGAGATGAGGCACCAAAGACGATTTCGAAACGTCACGGAACATGTGAGATGTTTCGAGGGCTGAAATTGGGATTTCAGACTCGTGCCCACGTCAAGAGGTATAAGACCTCCGACGATTTTCTTAGCCTGCAAACTAAGGGAGAAAAGCTCAATCGTTGAGCTTGTGCTCATATTGTCTGAGTACAAAAATCACCTGAATCGAGTGGGAGTTGATCTTCCAGATGAGATAGTGATGTTTCTCCAAAGTCATTGCCACCAAGCTGCTAGAGCTTCGTGATGAAATATAGCATATCAGGGATAAATATGATGATCCTTGAGATATTCACGATGTTTGACACCACGAAAGTAGAAATCAAGAAGGAGCATCAATTGTTGATGGTTAGTGAAACCACTAGTTTCAAGAAGGGCAAGGGCAAGAAGGGATACTTCATGAAACGGCAAATCAGCTGCTGCTCTAGTGAAGAAACCCAAGGTTGAACAAAAACCCGAGACTAAGTGCTTCGGTAGTAAGGGGAACAGCCACTAGAGCAGAATTACCCTAGATACTTGGTAGATGAGAAGGCTAACAAGGTCGATAGAAGTATATTAGATATACATTATGTTAATGTGTACTTTACTAGTACTCCTAGAAGCACCAGGGTATTAGATACCGGTTCGGTTGCTAAGTGTTAGTAACTCGAAATAAAAGCTACGGAATAAACGGAGACTACCTAAAGGTGAGCTGACGATATGTGTTGGAAGTGTTTCCAAGGTTGATGTGATCAAGCATCGCACGCTCCCTCTACCATCGAGATTGGTATTAAAGCAAAATAATTGTTATTTGGTGTTGGTGTTGAGCACATACATGATTGGATTATGTCTATCGCAATACGGTTGTTCATCTAAGGAGAATAATGGTTACTCTGTTTATTTGAATAATACCTTCAATGGTCTTGCACCTAAAAGAATGGTTTATTGAATCTCGATCGTAGTAATACACATTTTCATGCCAAAAGATATAAGATTGTAATGATAGTACCACTTACTTGTGGCACTACCATGTAAGTCATATTGGTATAAAACGCATGAAGAAGCTCCATGTTGATGGATCTTTGGTCTCACTCGTTTTTGAAAAGTTTGAGACATGCGAACCATGTCTATTGGTGTATACGCATGAAGAAACTGCATGCAGATGGATCGTTTGGACTCACTTGATTTTGAATCACTTGAGACATGCAAATCATACCGCATGGGCAAGATGACAGAAAGCCACGTTTTCAGTAAAATGGAACAAGAAAGCAACTTGTTGGAAGTAATACATTTTGATGTGTGCAGTCCAATAAGTGCTGAGGCACGTAGTGGATATCGTTATGTTCTTACTTCACGGATGGTTTGAGTAGATGCTGAGAATATTTACTTGATGAAACACGAATCTGAATTATTGAATGGTTCAGGTAATTTCAAAGTGAAGTTGAAGATCATCGTAACAAGAGGATAAAATAACTATGATATGATCATGGAGATGAGTATCTGAGTTACGATCTTTGGCACACAATTAAGACATTGTGGAAATTGTTTCACAATTAATACAGCCTGGAACACCATAGTGTGATGGTGTGTCCGAACATCATAGTTGCACCCTATTGGATGTATATGGTGCATACCATGATGTCTCTCATCGAATTACCACTATCGTTCAATGGTTAGGCATTAGAGACAACCGCACTCACTTTAATAGGGCACCACATAATCCCGTTGAAACGGCCATTTGAACTTTGGTTTGGAGAAACCTAAGTTGTCGTTTCTTAAAAGTTTGGGGCTGCAACGCTTATGTGAAAAAGTTTCAGGTTGATAAGCTCGAACCCAAAGCGGATAAAATACATCTTCATAGGACACCCAAAAACAGTTGGGTATACCTCCTAATTCAGACCTGGAAGCAAAAGATTGTTTCTGGAAACGGGTCCTTTCTCGAGGAAAAGTTTCTCTCGAAAGAATTGAGTGGGAGGATGGTGGAGACTTGATGAGGTTGTTGAACCATCACTTCAACTAGTGTGTAGCAGGGCACAAGAAGTTGTTCCTGTAGCACCTACACCAATTGAAGTAGAAGCTTATGATAGTGATCATGAAACTTCGGATCAAGTCACTACCAAACCTCGTAGGTCGACAAGGATGCGTACTGCTTTAGAGTGGTACGTAATCCTGTCTTGGGGGTCATGTTGCTAGACAACAATGAACCTACGAGCTATGGAGAAGCGATGGTGGGCCCATATTCCGACAAATGGTTAGAAGCCATGAAATCCGAGATAGGATCCATGTATCAAAACAAAGCATGGACTTTGGTGGACTTGCCCGATGATTGGCAAGCCATTGAGATAAATGGATCTTTAAGAAGAAGACGGACGTGTACAGTAATGTCACCGTCTATGAAGCCCGACTTGTGGCGAAGATTTTTTCACAAGTTCAAGGAAGTTGACTACGATGAGATTTTCTAATCCGTAGTGATGCTTGAGTCCTTCAGAATCATGTTAGCATTAGCTGCATTTATGAAATCTAGCAGATGGATGTCAAAAACGAGTTTCCTTACCAGTTTTTGTAAGGAAAGGTTGTATGTGATACAACCAGAAGGTTTTGACAAATCCTGAAAGACGCTAACAAGTATGCAAAGCTCTAGCAATCCTTCTAAGGACTGGGGTAAGCATCTCGGAGTTGGAATGTACGCTTTGATGAGATGATCAAAGATTTTGGGTTTGTACAAAGTTTATGAGAAACTTGTATTTCCAAAGAAGTGAGTGGGAGCACTATAGAATTTCTGATGAGTATATGTTGTTGACATATTGTTGATCGGAAATGATGTAGAATTTCTGGAAATCATATAGGGTTATTTGAAAGGTGTTTTCAATAGAAAACCTGGATTAAGCTGCTTGAACATTGAGCATCAAGATCTATGAGGATAGATCAACAGCCGCTAAATAGTACTTTCAAATGAGCACATACCTTGACATGATCTTGAAGGTGTTCAAGATGGATCAGTCAAGAAGGAGTTCTTGCCTGAGTTGTAAGGTATGAAGTTAAGAGTTAAAGCTCGACCACGACAGAAGAGATACAAAGGACGAAGGCCGTCCCCTATGCTTCAGACGTAGGCTCTATAGTATGCTATGTTGTGTACCACACCGGAAGTGTGCCTTGCCATGAGTCAGTCAAGGGGTACAAGAATGATCCAGGATGGGGATCATTTGTTGGGGAACGTAGCAGAAAGTCAAAATTTTCCTACGAATCACCAAGATCTATCTATGGAGAAACCAGCAACGAGGGGAAGGAGAGTGCATCTACATACCCTTGTAGATCGCTAAGCGGAAGCGTTCAAGAGAACAGGGTTGAAGGAGTCGTACTCGTCGTGATCCAAATCACCGGAGATCCTAGTGCCGAACGGACGGCACCTCCGCGTTCAACACACGTACAGCCAGGTGACATCTCCCATGCCTTGATCCAGCAAGGAGAGAGGGAGAGGTTGAGGAAGACTCCGTCCAGCAGCAGCACAACGGCGTGGTGGTGATGGAGGAGCGTGGCAATCCTGCAGGGCTTCTCCAAGCACCGCGAGAGAGGATAAGGGAGAGAGGTAGGGCTGCGGCTGGGAGAGGTGAAAACTCATCTGTTGGCAGCCCCAAAAACCCTCAAGTATATATAGGGGGAGAGGGGGGCTGCGCCCCCACCTAGGGTTTCACCCCTAGGGGCGGCGGCCAGCCCAATCCCATCTAGGGTGGCGGCCAAGGGGGGGAGAGGGGAAACTTGCCCCCAAGTTAGGTGGGTGCGCCCCCTCCCCCAACCCTAGGCGACTTGGGCCCTTGTGGGGGGGGGGCGCACCAGCCCACCTGGGGCTGGTCCCCTCCCACACTTGGCCCATGCATCCCTCCGGGGCCGGTGGCCCCACTTGGTGGACCCCCGGAACCCTCCCGGTGGTCCCGGTACGTTACCGATAAAACCCAAAACTTTTCCGGTGACCAAAACAGGACTTCCCGTATATAAATCTTTACCTCCGGACCATTCCGGAACTCCTCGTGACGTCCGGTATCTCATCCGGGACTCCGAACAACATTTGGTAACCACATACAAATTTCCTTTATAACCCTAGCGTCATCGAACCTTAAGTGTGTAGACCCTACGGGTTCGGGAACCATGCAGACATGACCGAGACATTCTCCGACCAATAACCAATAGCAGGATCTGGATACCCATGTTGGCTCCCACATGTTCCACGATGATCTCATCGGATGAACCACGATGTCAAGGACTCAATCGATCCCGTATACAATTCCCTTTGTCTTAGCGGTATTGTACTTGCCCGAGATTCGATCGTCGGTATACCGATACCTTGTTCAATCTCGTTACCGGCAAGTCTCTTTACTCGTTCCGTAACACATCATCCCATGATCAACCCTTTGATCACATTGTGCACATTATGATGATGTCCTACCGAGTGGGCCCAGAGATACCTCTCCGTTTACATGGAGTGACAAATCCCAGTCTCGATTCGTGCCAACCCAACAGACACTTTCGGAGATACCTGCAGTGCACCTTTATAGCCTCTCAGTTACGTTGTGACGTTTGGTACACCCAAAGAATTCCTACGGTATCCGGGAGTTGCACAATCTCATGGTCTAAGGAAATGATACTTGACATTAGAAAAGCTTTAGCATACGAACAACGATCTTTGTGTTAGGCTTAGGATTGGGGTCTTGTCCATCATATCATTCTCCTAATGATGTGATCCTGTTATCAACGACATCCAATGTCCATGGTCAGGAAACCGTAACCATCTATTGATCAACGAGCTTGTCAGCTAGAGGCTTACTAGGGACATAGTGTTGTCTATGTATCCACACATGTATCTGAGTTTCCTACCAATACAATTATAGCATGGATAATAAACGATTATCATGAACAAGGTAATATAATAATAACTAATTTATTATTGCCTCTAGGGCATATTTCCAACAGTCTCCCACTTGCACTAGAGTCAATAATCTAGCTCACATCGTCATGTGATTAATACTCACACGTCACATCGCCATGTGACCAACATCCAAAGAGTTTACTAGTGTCATTAAACTAGTTCACATCATCATGTGATTAAGACTCAATGAGTTCTGGGGTTTGATCATGATTTGCTTGTGAGAAAGGTTTTAGTCAATGGGTCTGCAACTTTCAGATCTGTATGTACTTCGCAATTCTCTATGTCATATTGTAAATGCTGCTTCTACGCTCCACTTGAAGATATTCCAAATGGTTGCTCCACTATACGTATCCGGTTTGCTACTCAGAGTCATTCGGATAGGTGTTAAAGCTTGCATGGACGTAACCCTTTATGCCGAACTCTTTATCACCTCCATAATTGAGAAACGTGTCCTTATTTACTCCAAGGACAATTTTGACCCTGTCCAATGATCCATTCCTGGATCATTCTTGTACCCCTTGACAGACTCATGGCAAGGCACACTTCCGGTGCGGTACACAACATAGCATACTATAGAGCCTACGTCTGAAGCATAGGGGACGACATTCGTCTTTTCTCTCTCTTTTGACGTGGTCGAGCTTTAACTCTTAACTTACAACTCAGGCAAGAACTCCTTCTTTGACTGATCCATCTTGAACACCTTCAAGATCATGTCAAGGTATGTGCTCATTTTGACGTACCATTTAGTGTTTTTTGATCTATCCTCATAGATCTTGATGCTCAATGTTCAAGCAGCTTATTCCAGGTTTTCTATTGAAAAACACTTTTCAAATAACCCTATATGCTTTCCAGAAATTCTACATCATTTCTGATCAACAATATGTCAACAACATATACTCATCAGAAATTCTATAGTGCTCCCACTCACTTCTTTGGAAACACAAGTTTCTCACAAACTTTGTATAAACCCAAAATCTTTGATCATCTTATCAAAGTGCATAATCCAACTCCGAGATGCTTACTCCAGTCCATGGAAGGATCACTGGAGCTAGCATACCTTTTAGCATCCTTAGGATCGACAAAACCTTTCTGATTGTATCACATACAACCTTTCCTTACCAAAACTGGTAAGGAAACTCGTTTTGACATCCATCTGCCAGATTTCATAAATGCAGCTAATGCTAGCTTGATTCCGACGGGCTTAAGCATCGCTACGGATGAGAAAATCTCATCGTAGTCAACTCCTTGAACTTGTGAAAAACTCTTCGCCACAAGTCGAGCTTCATAGACGGTGACATTACCGTCCATGTCCGTCTTCTTCTTAAAGATCCATTTATCTCAATGGCTTGCCGATCATCGGGCAAGTCCACCAAAGTCCATCCTTTGTTCTGATACATGGATCCTATCTCGGATTTTATGGTTTCTAACCATTTGTCGGAATTTGGGCCCACCATCGCTTCTCCATAGCTCGTAGGTTCATTGTTGTCTAGCAACATGACCTTCAAGACAGGATTACTGTACCACTCTAAAGTAGTACGCATCCTTGTCACCCTACGAGGTACGGTAGTGACTTGATCCGAAACTTCATGATCAATATCATAAGCTTCTACTTCAATTGGTGTAGGTGCCACAGGAACAACTTCCTGTGCCCTGCTACACACTGGTTGAAGTAATGGTTCATTAACCTCATCAAGTCTCCACCATCTTCCCACTCAATTTTCGAGACAAACTTTTCCTCGAGAAAGGACCCGATTCAAGAAACAATCCCTATTGCTTTTGGATCTGAATTAGGAGGCATACCCAACTGTTTTGGGTGTCCTATGAAGATGCATTTTATCCGCTTTGGTTCGAGCTTATCAACCTGAAATCTTTTCACATAAGCGTCGCATCCCCAAACTTTTAAGAAACGACAACTCAGGTTTCTCCAAACCATAGTTCAAACGGTGTCGTCTCAACGGAATTACATGGTGCCCTATTAAAGTGAGTGCGGTTGTCTCTAATGCCTAACCCATGAACGATAGTGGTAATTCGTTAAGATACATCATGGTACGCACTATATCCAATAGGGTGCAAATATGATGTTCGGACACACCATCACATTATGGTGTCCCAGGCGGTATTAATTGTGAAACAATTTCCACAATGTCTTAATTGCGTGCCAAAGCTCGTAACTCAGATACTCGTCTCTATGTTCATACACTACTAGGGAAAAGGCTAGCAGCAGCGCGGGTTTTTAGGCTAGCAGCAGCACGGGTGGCCGCGCTACTAATAAGGCGCTACAGCTAACTCATAGTAGTAGCGCGGTCCTAACCCGCGCTACTACTGTTGACGATATCAGCAGCGCTTTTTGCGAACGCGCTACTATTAACTAGCTGTAGCGATTTCGCCATCCCTCGCTACTGCTATATCTTTCATCATTTTCCCATTTCAATTCTCCTTTCAGATACTAGATACTAGGTACTGCTAGTAGATATCAAATTCATAAACCATTACTAGGTACGGTAGTACTCCCGTCGTTCCAAATTACTCGTCGTGGTTTTAGTTCAAACCACGACGAGTAATTTGGAACGAAGGGAGTACTAGATAACAATTTCATGCATAGCCAACATGCATCCTCAAGCAGTACAAGGTCATATCAATGGCCATCATCATATGTAGTTCTAGATGATATCGACGACGATCATCATATGTAGTTCTAGATGATATAGCCACACACACATATGTAGTTCTAGATGATATAGCCACACACACATATGTAGTTCTAGATGATAGAGCCACACACACATATGTAGTTCTAGATGATATCGAAGACAATCATCATCCTCAAGCCTGGGCGGTTGGTGTTCCTGATAGTAATTAGGATGGCCTGTCCAACATGAAGATTCTTGCCATCGAGGAATTTCTTCCACCCAACCGAGTTTAAGTGTGTACGACCGTCCGTGTCCACGCGGTAAGTACAGGTTGTGACGGAGCCCCTTGCAATAAGGCGTAGTCCAGCTGAGCCTTCTTCATCAGGCTCAATACCATAACTCACAGATATGCTCTTTGCCAATTTCTGAATAAGAAAAACATATCAATTAATAAGCATGTGATCGAACTCTACACTAAAACATATATATCATCGACTAGATTCCACACAACATACCATATCATTGGACTGTACACTAAGTAATTCACAATATTAATTTGCATTTGTAAGTATAACATACCATATCATGTCGATCAACCATGGTATTTGTCAAGCGGGTCACGAATGGCACCCCGACAAAGTCAGCACGTGGCGGAATTATGTCCCAGAGGTTGCACACGTCCTCCTCACTCAGCCTTGTTCTTTGAGCTACGATGGCTTCATGAAGTGGGTCCTCATCATCTTCATCGAGTGGGTCCTCATTATCCTCATCATCTTCATCATCTTCGTCATCTTCATCATCTTCCACCAGGTTGAGATAAATGACAGCTAGCTTGGGTCTTTCTGCAAGGAAGTTGAAGCTGATCAACTCACCACCAGTAAGATGCATGCGAGCGACGAAACGGGCCCATCCATCTCCTCCGATCTGCGACATATTGCGTCCTTTCTCGACCTCCATAGTATACGGCCCCCAGGAGCCTCAAATGTCACAGTGTCTCCTGTCAGCTTGTTGAATTTCAACCTCACATTGCATGGGACGATCTTTGTAAAATAAGCAAAATGACACAATGCAGTAATGCCAACACTAAAAATAAAATAGTTATTACATTTCATCTAATTTCTTACCGCCACATGACGAAAACTCGGTTGGAAGTAGATGCCGAACAGCTTGCCAGTTGCAAGGCTGCTGGCGCATCTTGACTTGCACAGTTGACATAGTGGTGTTGGTGGTGGCGCCATTCTTCCTAAAGCAATATGAGCAAAGGATTAACGATCAACTAAATCAAAATGTTCTAAGTGAAGTAAATCAACTAGCCTACTAAATCAACTAAATCAAAATGTTCTAAGTGAACTAAATCAACTAGCCTACTAAATCAACCAAATCAAAATGTTCTAAGTCAACTAAATCAACTAAATCAAAATGTTCTAAGTCAACTAAATCAACTAGCCTACTAAATCAACTAAATCAAAATGTTCTAAGTCAACTAAATCAACTAGCCTACTAAATCAACTAAATCAAAATGTTCTAAGTCAACTAAATCAACTAGCCTACTAAATCAACTAAATCAAAATGTTCTAAGTCAACTAAATCAACTAGCCTACTAAATCAACTAAATCAAAATGTTCTAAGTCAACTAAATTAACTAAATGAATTAGCCTACTAAATCAACTAAATCAAAATGTTCTAAGTCAACTAAATCAACTAGCCTACTAAGTCAACTAAATTATATCAACTAAATCAAAATGTTGCATATGAGCAGGAGGGAGAAGGAGGGGCGACTCGAGGAGGGAGAAGAGAGTAGGATGGAGGAGGAAGGCGGAGCGAGGAGGGACCGGCCGGCGCGGCCAGTTGAGGGAGGACGGAGGAGGAAGGCGGAGCGAGGAGGGGTCGGCCGGTGCGGCCAGTTGAGGGAGGACGGAGGAGGAAGGCGGCGCGAGGAGGGGCCGGCCAGCGGTGAGTGGAGAGGGAGGACGGAGGAGGAGGCCCGTACCGAGTCTAGTAAGGAGGAGGAGGTGACGGCGCGCGGCGCAGACGGAGGAGGGGCGACGGGGGCGCGCGGCGCAGACGGATCGGAGAGGATTGAGTGGCTGTGTGTGTGAGTGGATCCGAATGGAGGAGATGAGGGAGATGAATGGCTTAGTAGTAGCGCTCTTCAGGAAAAGACGCTACTGCTAAGCTACCTAGCAGCAGCGCCTTTCACAGTAAGGCGCTACTGCTATGTGTCAGCATGTAAAAATAGACTTTGTTCAATATATCAAAAACACATTGATCATCAATGATCTTTTTGTGTACAATCTGATTTGACAATATGAGTCCTCACCGGTTTAGGAACAGGTGAAGACTCATATTGCAGCCACAAATTCTACACATAGAGTTCAATGAAGATCAAGTGATCGTCAAAGTGTGAGAAGTAACATATTTAAGGTGGTAGAAACTCTATTCACGGAGCGAGGTGGGACTAAATTTCTGTAGAAAACTTAGCAGTAGCGCTTATCAAAGAAATGCACTGCTACTATGCCACGTAGCAGTAGCGCGCATCACCTTAATGCGTTGCTACTATAACTACCCTCGCGGCGGCCTCGTAGGAATTATAGCAGCAGCGCGTCTTTGGGGTGACGTGCTACTGCTATATTTGTCTCAGCAGCGAGTTTCGTCTGTCCGCGCTACTGCTAGTTAGCAGCAGCGAGTTATTTTGGAGCGCGCTGCTGGTAAGATTCTGTGTATAGGCTTTTCCCTAGTAGTGATATCATAGACATTTTATCCTCTTGTCACGATGATCTTCAACTTCACTCTGAAATTACTTGAACCATTCAATAACTCAGACTTGTGTTTCATCAAGTAAATATACAACATCTACTCGAATCATCTGTGAAGTAAGAACATAACGATATTTACTGCATGCCTCAGCACTCATTGGACTGCACACATAAAATGTGTTACTTCCAACAAGTTGCTATCTTGTTCCATCTTACTGAAAACAAGGCTTTTCAGTCATCTTGCCCATGTGGTATGATTTGCATATCTCAAGTGATTCAAAATCAAGTGAGTCCAAACGATCCATCTGCATGGAGTTTCTTCATGCGTATACACCAATAGACATGGTTCGCATGTCTCAAACTTTTCAAAATGAGTGAGTCCAAAGATCCATCAACATGGAGCTTCTTCATGCGTTTTATACCAATATGACTTACATGGTAGTGCCACAAGTAAGTGGTACTATCATTACTATCTTATATCTTTTGGCATGAAAATGTGTATCACTACGATCGAGATTCAATAAACCATTGCTTTAGGTGCAAGACCTTTGAAGGTATTATTCAAATAAATAGAGTAACCATTATTCTCCTTAAATGAATAACCATATTGCGATAGACATAATCCAATCATGTCTATGCTCAACGCAAACACCAAATCACAATTATATAGGTTTAATGCTAATCTTGATGGTAGAGGGAGCGTGCGATGTTTGATCACATCAAACTTGGAAACACTTCCAACACATATCGTCAACTCACCTTTAGCTAGTCTCCGTTTATTCCGTAGCTCTTTTATTTCGAGTTACTAACACTTAGCAACTGAACCGGTATCTTAATACCCTGGTGCTACTAGGAGTACTAGTAAAGTACACATTAACATAATGTATATCCAAATATACTTCTATCGACCTTGCCGGCCTTCTCATCTACCAAGTATCTAGGGTAATTCTGCTCCAGTGGTTGTTCCCCTTATTACAGAAGCACTTAGTCTCGGGTTTGGGTTCAACCTTGGGTTTCCTCACTAGAGCAGCAACTGATTTGCCGTTTCATGTAGTATCCCTTTTTTCCCTTGCCCTTATTGAAACTAGTGGTTTTACCAACCATCAATAATTGATGCTCCTTCTTGATTTCTACTTTCGCGGTGTCAAACATCGTGAATACCTCAAGGATCATCATATCTATCCCTGATATGTTATAGTTCATCACGAAGCTCTTGCAGCTTGGTGGCAGTGACTTTGGAGAATCATCACTATCTCATCTGGAATATCAACTCCCACTCGATTCAAGTGATTGTTGCACTCAGACAATCCGAGCACAAGCTCAACGATTGAGCTTTTCTCCCTTAGTTTGCAGGCTAAGAAAATCGTCAGAGGTCTTATACCTCTTGACATGGGCACGAGACTGAAATCCCAGTTTCAGCCCTCGAAACATCTCACATGTTCCGCGACGTTTCGAAAAAACGTCTTTGGTGCCTCAACTCTAAACCGTTTAACTGAACTATCACGTAGTTATCAAAACGTGTATGTCCGATGTTCGCAACATCCACAGACGACGTTTGGGGTTCAGCACACTGAGCGGTGCATTAAGGACATAAGCTTTCTACTGTCCGCATAATCGCTACTGTCAACTTTCAACTATATTTTCTCTAGGAACATATCTAAACAGTGGAACTAAAGCGCGAGCTTACGACATAATTTGCAAAGATCTTTTGACTATGTTCAGGATAATTAAGTTCATCTCATGAACTCCCACTCAGATAGACATCCCTCTAGTCATCTAAGTGATTACATGATCCGAGTCAACTAGGTCGTGTCCGATCATCATGTGAGACGGACTAGTCATCATCGGTGAACATCTTCATGTTGATCGTATCCACCATACGACTCATGCTCGACCTTTCGGTCTCTTCTGTTCCGAGGCCATGTCTGTACATGCTAGGCTCGTCAAGTTAACCTAAGTGTTTCGCGTGTGTAAATCTGGCTTACACCCGTTGTATGTGAATGTAAGAATCTATCACACCAGATCATCACATGGTGCTTCGAAACGATGAACTTTTGCAACGGTGCACAGTTAGGGAGAACACTTTCTTGAAATTTTAATGAGGGATCATCTTATTTACTACCATCGTTCTAAGCAAATAAGATGTATAAACATGATAAACATCACATGCAATCAAATAGTGACATGATATGGCCAATACCACTTTGCTCCTTTTGATCTCCATCTTCGGGGCTCCATGATCATCATCGTCACCGGCATGACACCATGATCTCCATCATCATGATCTCCATCATCGTGTATCCATGAAGTTGTCTCGCCAACTTATTACTCCTACTACTATGGCTACTGGTTAGCAATAAAGTAAAGTAGTTACATGGCGTTTGTTCAATGACACGTAGGTCATACAATAAATTAAGACAACTCCTATGGCTCCTGCCAGTTGTCATACTAATCGACATGCAAGTCGTGATTCCTATTACAAGAACATGATCAATCTCATACATCACATATCATTCATCACATTCTTCTTGGCCATATCACATCACATAGCATACCCTGCAAAAACAAGTTAGACATCGTCTAATTGTTGTTTGCATGTTTTACGTGGCTGCTATGGGTTTCTAGCAAGAACGTTTCTTACCTACGCAAAAACCACAACGTGATATTCCAATTGCTATTTACCCTTCATAAGGACCCTTTTCATCGAATCCGCTCCGACTAAAGTGGGAGAGAATGGCACCCGCTAGCCACCTTATGCACCAAGTGCATGTCAGTCGGTGGAACCTGTCTCACGTAAGTGTACGTGTAAGGTCGGTCCGGGCCGCTTCATACCACAATACCATTGAAACAAGATTGGACTAGTAACGGTAAGCATATTGAACAAAATCAACACCCACAACTACTTTGTGTTCTACTCGTGCAAAGAATCTACGCAATAGACCTAGCTCATGATGCCATTGTTGGGGAACGTAGCAGAAATTCAAAATTTTCCTACGAATCACCAAGATCTATCTATGGAGAAACCAGCAACGAGGGGAAGGACAGTGCGTCTACATACCCTTGTAGATCGCTAAGCGGAAGCGTTCAAGAGAACGGGGTTGAAGGAGTCGTACTCGTCGTGATCCAAATCGCCGGAGATCCTAGTGCCGAACGGACGGCACCTCCGCGTTCAACACACGTACAGCCCGGTGACGTCTCCCATGTCTTGATTCAGCAAGGAGAGAGGGAGAGGTTGAGGAAGACTCCGTCCAGCAGCAGCACAACGGCGTGGTGGTGATGGAGGAGCGTGGCAATCCTGCAGGGCTTCGCCAAGCACCGCGAGAGAGGAGAAGGGAGAGAGGTAGGGCTGCGCCTGGGAGAGGTGAAAACTCATCTGTTGGCAGCCCCAAAAACCCTCAAGTATATATAGGGGGAGAGGGGGGGCTGCGCCCCCACCTAGGGTTTCACCCCTAGGGGCGGCGGCCAGCCCAATCCCATCTAGGGTGGCGGACAAGGGGGGGAGAGGGGAAACTTGCCCCCCAAGTAAGGTGGGTGCGCCCCCTCCCCCAACCCTAGGCGCCTTGGGCCCTTGCGGGCGGGCGCACCAGCCCACCTGGGGTTGGTCCCCTCCCACACTTGGCCCATGCAGCCCTCCGGGGCCGGTGGCCCCACTTGGTGGAGCACCGGGACCCTCCCGGTGGTCCCGGTACGTTACCGATAAAACCCGAAACTTTTCCGGTGACCAAAACAGGACTTCCCATATATAAATCTTTACCTCTGGACCATTCTGGAACTCCTCGTGACGTCGGGGATCTCATCTGGGACTCCGAACAACATTCGGTAACCACATACAAATTTCCTTTATAACCCTAGCGTCATCGAACCTTAAGTGTGTAGACCCTACGGGTTCGGGAACCATGCAGACATGACTGAGACGTTCTCCAGTCAATAACCAACAGCGGGATCTAGATACCCATGTTGGCTCCCACATGTTCCACGATGATCTCATCGGATGAACCATGATGTCAAGGACTCAATCGATCCCATATACAATTCCCTTTGTCTTAGCGGTATTGTACTTACCCGAGATTCGATCGTCGGTAATACCGATACCTTGTTCAATCTCGTTACCGGCAAGTCTCTTTACTCGTTCTGTAACACATCATCCCGTGATAAACCCTTTGATCACATTGTGCACATTATGATGATGTCCTACCGAGTGGGCCCAGAGATACCTCTCCGTTTACACGGAGTGACAAATCCCAGTCTCGATTCATGCCAACCCAACAGACACTTTCAGAGATACCTGTAGTGCACCTTTATAGCCACCCAGTTACGTTGTGACGTTTGGTACACCCAAAGCATTCCTACGGTATCCGGGAGTTGCACAATCTCATGGTCTGAGGAAATGATACTTGACATTAGAAAAGCTTTAGCATACGAACTACGATCTTTGTGCTAGGCTTAGGATTGGGGTCTTGTCCATCACATCATTCTCCTAATGATGTGATCCCGTTATCAATGACATCCAATGTCCATGGTCAGGAAACCGTAACCATCTATTGATCAACGAGCTAGTTAGCTAGAGGCTTACTAGGGACATAGTGTTGTCTATGTATCCACACATGTATCTGAGTTTCCTATCAATACAATTATAGCATGGATAATAAACGATTATCATGGACAAGGAAATATAATAATAACTAATTTATTATTGCCTCTAGGGCATATTTCCAACATCATTGGACAGCAGTCAAAATTGTCCTTGGAGTAAATAAGGACATGTTTCTCGATTATGGAGGTGATAAAGAGTTCGGCGTAAAGGGTTACGTCGATGCAAGCTTTAACACCTATCCGAGTGACTCTGAGTAGCAAAACGGATGCGTATAGTGGAGCAACCATTTGGAATAGCTCCAAGTGGAGTGTGGAAGCAGCATTTACAATATGACATAGAAAATTGCGAAATACATACGGATCTGAATGTTGCAGACCCGTTGACTAAAACCTCTCTCACAAGCAAAACATGATCAAACCCCAGAACTCATTGAGTCTTAATCACATGGTGATGTGAACTAGTTTAGTTACACTAGTAAACTCTTTGGATGTTGGTCACATGGCGATGTGACCAATCAATGTTAATCACATGGCGATGTGAACTAGATTATTGACTCTAGTGCAAGTGGGCGACTGTTGGAAATATGCCCTAGAGGCAATAATAAATTAGTTATTATTATTATATTTCCTTGTTCATGATAATCATTTATTATCCATGCTATAATTGTATTGATAGGAAACTCAGATACATGTGTGGGTACATAGACAACACCATGTCCCTAGTAAGCCTCTAATTGACTAGCTCGTTGATCAATAGATGATTATGGTTTCCTGACCATGGACATTGGATGCCGTTGATAACGGGATCACATCATTAGGAGAATGATGTGATGGACAAGACCCAATCCTAAGCCTAGCACAAAGATCGTGTAGTTCGTATGCTAAAGATTTTCTAATGTCAAGTATCATTTCCTTTGACCATGAGATTGTGCAACTCCCGGATACCGTAGGAATGCTTTGGGTGTACCAAACGTCACAACGTAACTGGGTGGCTATAAAGGTGCACTACGGGTATCTCCGAAAGTATCTATTGGGTTGGCACGAATCGAGACTGGGATTTGTCACTCCGTGTGACGGAGAGGTATCTCTGGGCCCACTCAGTAGGACATCATCATAATGTGCACAATGTGACCAAGGGGTTGATCACGGGATGATGTGTTACGGAACGAGTAAAGAGACTTGCCGGTAACGAGATTGAACAAGGTATCGGGATACCGACGATCGAATCTCAGGCAAGTACAATACCGGTGGGCAAAGGGAATTGTATACGGGATTGATTGAGTCCTTGACATCGTGGTTCATCCGATGAGATCATCGTGGAACATGTGGGAGCCAACATGGGTATCCAGATCCCGCTATTGGTTATTGACCGGAGAATGTCTCGGTCATGTCTGCATGGTTCCCAAACCCATAGGGTCTACACACTTAAGGTTCGATGATGCTAGGGTTATAGGGAATATATATGCATGGTTACTGAATGTTGTTCGGAGTCCAGATGAGATCCCGGACGTGACGAGGAGTTCCGGAATGTTCCGGAGGTAAAGATTTATATATGGAAAGTTGTTGTTCGGGTTCCGGGAAAAGTTTGGTTTTTTCCGGTATTGTACCGGGAAGCTTCCAGAAGGTTGCGGAGGATTCCGGAGGGGTCCGGAGGTCCGGAAAATGTAACACCACGTCCAATACAGCAGCATGGGATGTAAGGTGGCGCCCTAGCCTTAATGGGCCAGGGGCACCAGCCCCCCCAAGGCCCATGCGCCTGGGAGAGGGGAAACCCTAAAGGGGAGGGGCTTCCACTTGACTTGGGAGGCACTCCTCCCCCCCTTGGCCGCCGCCCCAACCCTAGATGGGATCTAAGGGGGCCGGCCCCCCCTCTCTCCCACCTATAAATAGTGGAGGGGTGGGAGGGCAGCCGTACCCCAAGTTCTGGCGCAGCCCTTCCCCTCTCCCAAGTCCTCCTCCTCTCCCGCGGTGCTTGGCGAAGCCCTGCAGGATTGCCACACTCCTCCACCACCACCACGCCGTCGTGCTGCTGCTGGACGGTGTCTTCCCCAACCTCTCCCTCTCTCATTGCTGGATCAAGGCATGTGAGACGTCACCGGGCTGCACAAGTGTTGAACGCGGAGGTGTCGTCCGTTCGGCACTAGGATCTCCGGTGATTTGGATCACGATGAGTACAACTCCTTAAACCCCGTTCTCTTGAACGCTTCCGCCTAGCGATCTACAAGGGTATGTAGATGCACTCTCCTTCCCCTCGTTGCTAGTCTCTCCATAGATAGATCTTGGTGACTCATAGGAAAATTTGGAATTTCTGCTAGATTCCCCAACACATGTATCATCACTTGTTGTTACGAACAGTGAACTCATCAGCATTGGTCATCCCCCTTGACGCCAATTGCTTAGGATGCATCGTGGGCTGATCACCCCCAACAAGACACACCAAGTCAAGATGACACACCCAGTACTCCCCCACCTCAAGTAACCACTCCGGTGCTTGATGATGACAATTACATGGTGCACACCACTCCATCACCAAAGGTGTCGCCCGCTTTCCGCAGGTTTCGCAAAGGCCCTAGGCCACAGGTCGCCATGTCGAGCATTCCAGAAGGAGATGTGCAACAAAGCTCAGTAGCACGACAAGTGTTTCCTGAAGCCACTCCCACTGCGAATGTCTCCGAGTCCGAAGCAAAAGCTGTTGAAGACATTCTTACTGCATCAGCCGATCACAATCAAGAACCTAGAGAAGAAGAAAGAGTTGCCACACCCCCTGTTACTCAAGAAGCTGTTCTCGAGGAGAACATGTCTTTGCCTGACCCTCCTGCTACTGGAGAGGAGGTTGAAAACCTTGAGGCGGCCACAAACAACACTGCCGATGCCAATGACATTGTCATGGCTGTAGACATTGTGGCGCCTGAAGCTAATGCTGCACCTGAAGCTAGTGTGCAACCTGAAGCCACAGTCAATGCCGAAGCTACTGTTCCACCCCAAAGGCCTGACACTATTGAGCTGGCATATGATTGTGGCCAACCTGTCATTGTCCGATGGCCTGTACTGGTTCCTCCTCCTTCTCCCGGACCACAATATGAATATCATGTGGAGCAAAGTCCTTAGCTCCAGAAGCCAAAGTCAAGACTGCCAAGATTTCCTGGTGCTGCAACATCGCCAGGATCATTAAATGTAAACAGCTTCAAGGCACACAACACATTCTTTGACAGTGCCAAGAACCCTTACTCGAAGCCACGCAACTCATCTGATCGCTTCCGGAGCTATCAGTAACGCAATTATTACTCTTGTGTATTGTACAATCAAGGGTGCATCTTTCCTCACATGCGTCTGGATTGCGAAGCCATTGTTGGTCTGCCCTGCCTGGAAGAAGCTCTAGACTGTTTCAGAGATGCTAGCCTTATGCAGTTCATAACTGATAAAGAGCATTGGAATGAGGAGCTTCTGCTGCAATTCTATGCCACTCTTCACATTTGTGGCTACAACAGGGATCCGAAGACTTGGGTCCTTGAGTGGATGTCAGGCGATGTGCACTATGAAGCAAAAGCTCAAGATATTATTGAACTTTCTTCCCTGCCCACTTCAGGTGAGATCAATGAACCTGGTTGTCAGCACCACAGGAATGCATTGGAGAACATATTTCAGAAGCCTGAGCCCAACATGAGTCAGATGCTCAGCATGATGAATCCACTGCCACAAGATGTTGAATATCCTAAGGAATTCTTTGTCTAAGACCTTGAGTACCTGCCCCGCACAATCTATCATATTATCAGGCATACTCTCTGTCCTGTCAAAGGACATTCTCCTGCAGCTAAGCTTGAAGGCACGATGAAGACATTGGTGTTCTATATTCTCAATGGCATCAGCTTCAATGCTCAAGATTTCTTCATCGGGCAACTTGCTTCATCTGGCATAGATCTATTTGGCTTGAAGTTTTATGCTCCATGGGTAATGCGCTTAATCACGCCTCACACTTCCGTCAACTATCAGCCCTCGGCGCGCAACCATCCCATCTTCTTGCCTGAGGTTGATATGTTTGTCGAAGCGATCTACCCTAAGCCTGCCAAGGAGCCACTTTATCTTCACAATGTTGATCGCCAAAGCTTTTTGCAACCAATTGAGGGAGTTCTTGCTGCAACTTGTGTCTATCCTATGGCTGGCAATACACATGCACCCCATCATGCAATAACTGAAGCCACTGAAAGCACAATTGCTCAAAGGCCTCGGAAGAGATCTTGTGTTCTCAATGAAAGAGAGCTTCTCATTGCCTTACATCAGAAACATGACAAGCATCATGACTGGCTAAAGCATCAGATGCAAAGCCTCTTGGTGGATGTCAATCGCATTCACAACCTTACCACCAAGAACGCATTTGTCTCACATGAATAATGTTAGAGGTCTTGGAAGAGTCTGACTTTGCTAAGCTCTAAAGACGATCTTCGCGAAGATGGCTTCACAGAGCGCTACAAATTTGATTCCACGCCTCCTCGCAATGCTATCTTGCGGCATACTCCTTTCTTAGAAGACTCGGAGTATTCATCTTCGGCTGCAACTATTGTTGCGAAAGACGTCGATGAAGAAGACGATGCCACTTCATCGACAATGGCTTCACCATGCATCGATAGTGCATCAGGCCCCTCTGCACCACCAAAGTCCAACGTCGACCCTGCACCTTCATCTACTCCTGTTGTGAACGAGTAGATGCTCTATGTCTTCAAACCTTTTTGGTCCTTACTGACAAAAGGGGGAGAAGCATATGAGTTGATAGTCTTCAAGCGGGTCCTTATGGGTGGTTGCTATATTTTTGCCAAGTGGTTACAACTCTCATTTTTTATATATTTGGTTCTTTGGGTTGTAACACTTAAACTTGATGGTCATCTGCTATGTTTTCTGCTACTCTGTGATGCGGTGATAAATTCCACATGAAGTGATTCCACAGACGTCCATTTCTCATTATGCATGTCATAATATTTGCTATATCTTTATATGCATGATGAATTGTCTTCATAGGTTAAAGAGGATCTCCACAAGTAAAACCTGCCATGTGCATTTGCATTCAAGAGCAAACTACTTATATGCACATCTTCAGGGGGAGCCTTTGCTACTTATGAAGACAATGCCTTAAATCCTTAAAACTTTCACATACTTTTATCCCCGTTGAAAATTTCAACCAGTTTGTCATCAATCACCAAAAAGGGGGAGATTGTAAGTGCATCTAGTGCCACCCCTATTTGGTCTTGGAGTATTGACGACAAACCTGGTTGAGGGACTAATGTGTTTGTGAGAATTGCAGGATAACACAGGTAGTAGTCCCTCATTGATTTGGTTTTCCTACCAAAGATGACCCCTAAAAATGTGTGAAGACATTGAAGACAATGGTGGTTTGTGAAGACATTCACAATGAAGATTATGGCTCGAGAAGACATTCACGTGAAGACTATGGAGTGCGAAGACATATTTGTTTCATAGTTTCATTTTCTTCTTTGTTGAGTCGTAGGAACCTCCGTACTATTAAGTGGGGTCCAAGTGAACAAAGTCAGAGTGACTGATGTGATGCTCAACCAAATCCTATGTCTTCGAGCGAAGACAATGATAGAAAATCTTATCCAGAGTTGGATGAGTCAGCTTTACTTGTATCCCAAGTCAAGCTTCCGCGTGTTTTTGAAATCTTATCCAGAGCTGGATGAGTCAGCTTTACCATTGGACACTTGTCAGTTCCTTAGTGACCCAGGGTCCACTACAAAATAAATACACTTCCGTGATGATACATGTTTGTCACAGTAGGTTGCGTTTTCTGTCATGCATGTACATCCATGACAAATTTATGACAGAATCAAGATAGTCATACCTGTGCTGTCGTAGAAGTGTTCCATGACATTTCCAAAATTATCATCACAGAAGTGTCCACTTCCATAACGATAAATCGTGCGTCATAGAAGTGCTTTCGTCAAGGGTGACTGACACGTGTCATCCACCGTAACGGAACGCCGTTAAGCTATCGGGTCGGATTTTGGATCCGATAACCCGTTAAGAGCCACGACCAATGCTGATTTTCCACGTGTAAAATTCTTATTTGCTGACGTATCCATGCGTCAGCTCCGTGTTGGCACAGGTGTCACTCATCCAACGGTCGATATGACCTATGATATGTTGACACGTGGACTGGCCCAAAAGTGGCCCACAAAGTTTAAAGGGCCGGCCCAACCGAAGGCCCATAAGATTTAGCGAGCCATAATGGGTTGGCCCATCTGAAGACCCGCAAAATTTCGCGGACCATAATGGGCTGGCCCAGCTAAAGGCCCACACGAATTTGCCGACCATAATGGGCTGGCACAGCTAAAGGCCCACAAGATTTTGTGGACCACAATGGGCCGGCCCAGCTAAAGGCCTAGAGATTCTGCAGACCATAATGGGCCGGCCCAGCTAAAGGCCCAACATTCTCTGTCAAATCGGCCCGTCAACGGCCTTCCCTAAACTTGTCATCAATGCGGCCCATGGTCACTTCTGGCCCGTTAACTGTCCGCTAAGTAACTGGGCCGAATTACGACCCGGTGTATTTCCGGCCTGTTAAAGGTCCGGCTTCATTTGGGCCCATTTACAGGCCATCAAAACTTTTGGCCCATAAACGACCGTAAAGGATTTGGGTCATATTCGGCCATGTCTAACTTTCGGCCTGTTAGAGGCCCACTATAGATTTGGGCCACTTTTGGCCTGTCGTCATTTCCGCCCTGTTAACGCCGGACGTAAACCATGGGCCATATGCGGCCCAATGTCATATCAGGCCCATTAACGGCCTATCAGGACCCCGATCCTAAGTCACACCGATCTAGCATGTAACACATCATATCACTTTGCGGCGTCACGCACGGTATTCCCACGGGTGACACCTTACCTGGCCCGGGACCGTTTGCGCCTTTTGGCTCACGTATATGATAGTGCTTCTAGCATCCATATGACAAAGAACCCAGGCTGACATGACTAGTCGTGAACCCAAAGTGGCACAAACTTACCGGGACAGGCATACATGACCCAACAACGAACGTGTCGGTCATCAGCAAGTGAATCCGGGCTGTAGCAACTGGGCTAGCAGGACTCCAGTAAACCGGGCTGTAGCAGGCTAACAGGACTCCGGTAGACACCGCGTGACATTTCCCCGACGGGACAGACACAGGAACGAAGAAGGACACATGCCGGCCAGCCTAAGTGTTCCGGAGCAGTAGCAAGCTACCAAGGCTCAGTCGAAGCACTAGGAGACATTTCCCAGTAAGAGAGGCTACCAAGGATAAACAACTAGATAGCCAGGTCCCACACATACCAAGCATTTCAATAACACACACACAATATGCTCGATATGTGCAAATACAACATGGCATCACAACATGACTCTATGACTCGAGTATTTTATTCAATAGGCTCTGAGGAGCGAGATATTACAAACATGGGTCTCATGACCCAACATTCAGAGCATACAAGTCAAAGCACAAGCGGAAGCTTAACATGTCTGAGTACAAACATCTACAGATGAAAAAGGCTGAGAAGCCTGACTATCTACCAGATCCTGCCGAGGGCACAAGATCGTAGCTGAGGTAACAAGCTAAACATCGAAGTCCACGCGGTACTACTAGCGAGACTGAAGTCTCTCTGCAAAAACATAAATTAAGCAACGTGAGTACAAATGTACCCAGCAAGACTTACATCAGATCTAACTACATATGCATCATTATCAACAAGGGGTGGTGGGGTTTAACTGCAGCAAGCCAGCTTTGACTCGGTGGCTATCCTAAACTACGACTGCAAGTAACTCTTTTGAGGTGGCGCACACGAGTCCACATATTCACCATATCAATACACCACTATGGATCCGCTCCCGTCTCCCTACGAGAACGCCATCCATAGCACTCACGCTTATCTTGCGTATTTTAAAGTATCCACTTTCACTTGTCTATGAACTGTACAGGCAACCCAGAAGTCCTTTACTGCGGACACGGCTATTCGAATAGATAATGTTAACCCTGCAGGGGTGTACTTCTTCACACACGCTCTCACCACTTACCGCTGTTTACACATGTACTCGACAACCTTCAAGCGGAAGCCCAGCGAGGGTGTCGGACACGACCTGACTAACCACACAAGTCTCTCATCCAGGTTTATCGCCTATTCGGGTTCCATCCGCAAGGAGATCCGGCCGGGGTGTCGCTCACGGCCCCAAACGATGTGTGCAGGGTTCCCAAGCCCACCATCCGGGTGCCACTTGGTACACCGGGCCACTGTGCCTAGTCTGTCCCAAGCCCACCTGTACCGGGTGCCACTTGGTAGACTACTAACACTGCCTACAAACACCAGAAACTAGTTGCAACTCCTGGACAGAGATCAAGTTGATTAATAAGCCGAGAGGGGCCGAGTTACCGGAACCCAATGTGTGGTAGTAACTGTTCATGGATCACAAACACAGAACTCAGTTCCTGAGGACGGCTGCAATGAGACAACCCACCATGTACTCCTACATGGCCTCTCACCGCTACCTTTACCAAATTGTGTTCACACACTTAGCTCTCACCAATAGGACATGTTCACACACCTCTGATTCATCCCCGATGAATCAGACCTGACTCAACTCTAAGCAGTAGCAGGCATGAAAAACAAGCATGAATGAGTAGGCACAACAGGGCTCAAACAACTCCTACTCATGCTAGTGGGTTTCATCTATTTACTGTGGCAATGACAGGTCATACAAAGGATAAAGGGGTTCAGCTACTGCAGCAAGTAACAGATGAATCGGTGTTGTCCTAATGCAGTAAAAGAGAGCAGGAGCGAGCGAGTAGGATTGTATCAGAATGAAATAGGGGGTTTTGCTTGCCTGGCACTTCTGAAGATAGTATAGTTCTTCATTGGTGTCAACGATCACAACGTCGGAACATCGTCTACCGAGAGGGGATAAATACCGGCAAAGAGAAGAAATACAATCAATGCAATGCACAATATGATGCATGATCATGACATGGCAACATGCTGGTGTTTTGAGCTAATGCAACTAAAACCAGATTAAATGAAGTTGGTTTGAATCCAAGATTCAAATTCAAACTCCATATGTGGATATTTAAATGCCATTTAAATGGTTTGTGCTAAACAGCAGCTATAAGTTGTTCTAACATGCATGAAAATGGTACATATGGATAGATTGTATTTTTCTGATCATTTTTCATATATAATTTATCTCATTTGGAGTTACGGTTGAATTTCTATGATTTTTACAAGTTTAAGCCTTTTTTTCGAATTTCCTGAATTAAATAAATCCAGAAAAGGTTATCTACGTCAGTATGACGTCGGGGTGACGTCACCAGGTCAAAGGCGCCAGCCCAGGTCGAACCTGATGGCTGGGACCCACATGTCAGTGTAACAACTAACTAACAGGGTTAGTTAGTGTTAAGTTAGCACTAATCTAGGTTAGTTAGGGCCTGGCCCACTTGTCAGTGAGACAACTAATTAACTAAGTTAATTAGCGCTAACTAAGTAACACTAAACTAAATAGGGGCAATTAGCACTAATTATAACCCTACACTAATCAGTCAAAGGCCGGCCCCACATGTCATGGACACAGGGGGGGTCCCACCGTGGTCAAAGTGGGTCAAACCCACCGGCGTTTAGCCGCCGGTGGGATCAAACGCGGCGGAGGTGCTCGGGATTGGGCTGTGGTGCCCCATTCGATGCGCGGCTAGGCTCATTGGAGAGCTCTTGCCAACGTGCATCGGATGGGGGTGGTAGATGGCCGTGTGGTGGCCGGAGGTGACGGCGGCAAGCTCGACAGCGGCGGCCGTCGTTCGGGTGTGCACGGAAATGCGGCTGCAGTGGCCTAGGCGATGTTTGCGCGGAACCTAAACTGTCTACGCGATGCGGCGATGAGGATGGACGTGCGCTCGGGACCTAATGGTCACCGGAGCATCATCGGCGGCGAGCACGGCGGCGGCGGGTTTCGGTCGTCGACGAAGCGGCAGATACTACGTGAAACCGAGAAAATGGTGAGGGGGAGAAGGAGCCGCAGCTCCCAAAGGTTGCAGTAGGCGTCGAAGCAGGATCGGGGAGGCCGGAGCTGAGCGGGGCGTGAGGCGGATCTCCGGCGGCCGAGGAGGGGAAAAGCGTCGGGGGCGGCGCTTCGGGGCCCTTCCGGTCGCGTGGCTCGGTGAGGAGGTAGGGAACGAGGTGGCGGAGCTCGGGGATAGCTCGGGGCGGCTCTGGGATGGTCGTGGCCGCGCGAGCGCTGGTTGGCGGCGACAGCGGCGCTCAGGGAAGAGAGGGGGAGGGAGCCAGAGGAGGGGATGAGCATGGGGAGAGTGAGAGCGGTCCAGTGGAGGCGTGGCGTCTCCGTGGCATCGTCTAGGAGCACCGGGAGGAGCCAGGCAGGCAGGGAGGGAGGAGGTGGTCGGCGCGGGGCGGCCACGCGCCTCTGTCCTTTTGGTGAGGGAGGAAGACGACAGGGGGGAAGCGGCGGTGGGCTGGGCCGTGCTGGGCCGGTTGGTGGCGCCAGGTAAGGCCCAGGTACTAACTCTCTCTCTCTCTCTCTGTGTTATTTTATTTATTGTTTCTGTTTTCTATTATTCTTCAGTCTTTAGGGCTTTATTTAAAATACTGAAATAGATCCAAAAATCATGAAACTAATAATGGCTACTATTTAGGATATACACCACAGTAAACATTTTACTTTATGAATATTTTAGCATTTAAAATATTTAATAGCATTTAAATGCCCAAATGCAAAGTACATATGATTTAATTCAGTGACCAAAAATTTCATGGAAAAATGTGCAACACCTCTGGTTATGGTTTCAAGCATTTTCCAGAAATGATGAACATTTTTGAAAGCCATTTGGATTCACTGAAAATATTTTTAGGTTGAACCTATTTGAATTCCATTTGGTACTAGGGTTTGGACATCCCCATTTCAAGTTTCTTTCAAAGTTTAAACATGATGCACACATGAAGTTAGCCTAGTGCAAATCTAGAAGCTAGGGATGTGACAACTTGCCCCCACTAAACAAGAATCTCGTCCCGAGATTCAAGCGTAGGGTAGGATGAAGGGGGAACGCAAACTAGCATAATCTTCACGATCCAGGTGGCACTTCATCAGAACATTGAATTGACCACCATCATTGTCTCGTCGTTTTGCTCTGAGAACTCCAGCCAACATGACAATGAGAGGATAGGGAAACTCCAGAAGAATCGATCTTCTTGAAGACCGAACAACTCAGGATCAACTCATGGGATGAGACTTAACAACATCTCCCAAGCTGAGACACGAAGCATACATCTAGAGGGATGGAGTGGAACAGATGACGAGGGTTCACTAGGTAGACAACAATTCCACACTTAAGAAGGTGGTAAACGATTGTCAATGTAGCGAGGAGTTGATTTGCCATGATACCATAACGGGGCACCTTAGGGAAGGTGACTTGTAGAAATATTCCCTTAAGTGGCAAAAAGAATTACCTTTGATTCAGAGATCATTGAAACTCTTTATACCAGCTTAAGGCAAATCACAATCGATCATTTGAAGGAGTCCGAAAGAATGACATACTCGGTCCAAAATGGATGATGTGGACTACCTTGTTGAAGACAACGCAACGGATGATTTTTGATTATCATCAGGAATGGACGGAACCCATGGTAGGATGGCACATTGGCGGTGCAAGCTGGGAACGAAATGCAAATGCTGGGAATGATTCTGTTAACTGGGGAGGAACCCGATCAGTAGAGAGTGAATCCACTGTTTGAAAGGGTTATAGCATAACCGAGGAAACTGAGGGCGCTATGCAATTAATGCCGACGATAAAACCTAGCACTTGCGCGTGCTCTCAAGAACTTGAGCATTTCCATATTCAACAAGGTTTTACCAATATCCATGTCAAGGATCCTGGCAACACAACATACTACCATGATGAATAACGACGGAGGATGCAGGTGCAGAGAAGGACAACACTTTCTCAAATTTTACCTTGACGACGCCAAGGAAACAAAATCTGGAGGATCGACCGAGAGACATTTAGCACTCCGCTTCTAATGTTCTCCTTGATGTTCTAGGTACCACGATCATTCTTAAAAGCATCAACACGGCCATCAAGTAAAGGTCGGACTTCGGAATTCAAAGGATCCATAAGGAACAACTTGTGGAATAAGTCATACCAAATCCTCATGGAGAAGATGGTCGAATTGCTCATTCAAGATACTACAATAATAGATCTTCCGACTAGGTGTGTCGGCCAACATCAACCTCGTCGGGACCTACATCATAGACCTTGGAATAGTTCCAACCATCATATCTGCCTGAGATTCAGATCTGGTTGGTAACAGGACATTTCAGACAACATGTCTGGAAAAGAAAATTTGCAACACAAACCGAAGAGATGACATTGCGAGATTCTCAGGAAAATGAACTACGATAGCATGTTCCAAAACATTAGCTGGTTCTGCTACAAACCTGTGAACACGTTGTCCAAGACAAGCATGACCACGTAGTAGTCTTATAAATAAAACACTACAGAGTTCAGGTGGGGAACCATCATCGAGGAAAACGAAGTCCTAACATAAGTCATGATTAGCTCTTATGAAGGTACTTCTTGTCCTTGAACAAATCAGTTAGTGGCTTGGTGTGCTAGGAAACCCATATAGAATGGAGGCGGCCAACCTACCAACCCATAGAGTACTTCGCACATGTGCATGACCAACTTGGGACGATTCCAGAGGAAGCAAAAACAATCTTTCTCGGATCCACGGCGACAACTTACATCAAGTGCACGTGAATTAAAGAAAGTCACTCCTTTCATCCAAACATATCCTTCATGAGATAGTATGAAGGAAATGCTTTCAAAAGTTTCCAACACTAGCTTAATGTTCAACAGAATCATGGAGGAGATAAAAATGTTGCTGATGGACTCAACAACAATTCATCCCGGTGTCCATATAAGTGGAATTCCACAATTATGTGAACAAGGTGATAGCATTGGTCACACCAAAAGATGTAATGGTGTATGCTCGAGGGTTCAACCACGAATAAGACAACATTACGAACATCGTTGGTTCTAATTCGATTTGATGATAGCCCATACTCAAATCAAAGTTTTTATAGGACAATAGGTCCAACAACTGATCACAGGGACCAATCAATGAAGATATCATCTTTCTTCAACTAACACACCAACACCAGCATATCCCTTTGAAACGAACTAAGTTAGGTAAGCTTTTATCTTCCAACTCTCCAAGTTGTTGTTTAGCTTAACCAACTAGCTCAGGGTTATCCAACACGGATTCTTGGAGAAAGGGTGGTTTCGAAAACCAGCTTGATCACGAGCTCAACATAGCGGTCAGGTGACAACCTGGTGATACTTCCAAGAAGATAATCGGAAAATCACGAACCACCGGTATGCTTCTAAGCTTGAGAACAATCTTGCTTTTCAGGGCAAGATGATATGATCAAATAAGCAAGGGATTGGCACAATCCTAACTCATTGATCGAGAAGTGCACCGGAAGTAAGGACTAGGTAGCACGATCAACCCTAGGGTGACGATTCAATAATCAACACGCTAAGGATGAGATTGTTGTCCATTAACTACCAAGCAACACGGTTGCTAGGAGTATTGACTTCACACATCATAGTTCACTTTTCGGCATTTCGGTTGCGACAACACGAAACCGAGGAATGAATAATGATGGCGAGAGTATCACGAAATCAAGAATTCATAGGATGGTGTGCAATTCTCATGATAATCTTAATATAAAGATGGTAACACTCCAGGGTGGAACAGAACAAAAACTGGATTAGTATTTTGATCTGCGGAGTACAACTTCTTTGACCAAATCCTGAATATGGATGAAGTACTGGAGTTTGTTTCTCCTAGTCATCCTGAATAGAATGGCTTAACGGACCACAAGAGTAATAGGCAACGATTACGGATGCACACATACTCTCGACTATCAATTAATAGACGAGGTCAGAAGACAACTAAAGAGGGACGACCCAAAAGAACATATGATTTCAGAGTTGTGGATGCATGGATTGGCATGTCGAACGAGTTCAACATATTTCTTCCGGATAACCCATGTAGAAAGGTTGAACTGGCAGAGTTTCAACATAGAATTGAGAACTCGTCAAGAGCACTCTGGTTGTGATCTTTCGGTTTAGCAGAGAACTTCTGCCATAAGAAGTTCATGGTATTTGGAAGAAGCATATACCACGAATCTCGAGGACTATCGCAAAGGTTACTAATATCCTAAAGGAACTAGCAAACACCAACAACATGAACTAAGTAGGGAAATCTTGGGTTCAGAAACCCATGAGTAGAATACCTACTACTAAGTGGCATCACGGGATGCTTTCAAGAATAAGGGCAAGAATCATCACACTGGGATCACAAAACATGGCTAGACTACTAGATGATCCCCTAAGACACCTAGGGTCATAATAAAAACTCCAACATATATGTCAAGGCAACAGAGTACCTCAACTCAGTAATTAGTGTGATTAACCTGGCCCAAAGGGACATCAAAAGGGAGGAAGGAATTTTGCAAATGCTTCAGACTATTTAGAAACCTAGAATGACTCGGACAGCATAACGACTGTAAATGCTCAAAATGATTTGGGACATGCTACAAAAATGGTGGCATAACCACTTATAAGCACAATATCAAGGTTTCGAGGCCAACTATGAATACACGGGAGTAGTAGGAACCGAACTGAAGATTAGAACCATCAATCCTACAAGTCTACAGATTAGTAACACGTGATCTTGATAGAAGGAAGAGAGAGCCTAGTTCCTTAACCCCGCAGGAAAGGTAAGATGACTCAGATCAGAAGGGCATAAGGTATAAGGAGTAAAAAGAGCCTTACGTTCCCACCCACAATCAATTCCCCTATATAACTAAAGAATTTCTAGACTCAACTTCGACCAGTTTGGCTTGGTAATCCTACAGGCAGTCAAGCTCTGATACCAAAGCTGTCAGGACCCCGATCCTAAGTCACACCGATCTAGCATGTAACACATCATATCACTTTGCAGCCTCATGCACGGTATTCTCACGGGTGCCACCTTACCTGGCCCGGACCATTTGCGCCTTTTGGCTCACGTATATGATAGTGCCGCTAGCATCCATATGACAAAGAACCCAGGCTGACATGACTAGTCGTGAACCCAAAGTGGCACTAACTTACAGGGACAGGCATACATGACCCAACAACGAACGTGTCGGTCATCAGCAAGTGAATCCGGGCTGTAGCAACTGGGCTAGCAGGACTCCGGTAAACCGGGCTGTAGCAGGCTAACAGGACACCGGTAGACACCGCGTGACATTTCCCCGACGGGACAGACACAGGAACGAAGAAGGACACATGCCGGCCAGCCTAAGTGTTCCGGAGCAGTAGCAAGCTACTAGGGCTCAGTGAAAGCACTAGGAGACATTTCCCAGTAAGAGAGGCTACCAAGGATAAACAACTAGATAGCTAGATCCCACACATACCAAGCATTTCAATAACATACACACAATATGATCGATATGTGCAAATACAACATGGCATCACAACATGACTCTACGACTCAAGTATTTTATTCAACAGGCTCCGAGGAGCGAGATATTACAAACATGGGTCTCACGACCCAACATTCAGAGCATACAAGTCAAAGCACAAGCGGAAGCTTAACATGTCTGAGTACAGACATCTACAAATGAAAAAGGCTGAGAAGCCTGACTATCTACCAGATCCTGCCGAGGGCACAAGATCGTAGCTGAGGTAACAAGCTAAACGTCGAAGTCCACGCGGTACTACTAGCGAGACTGAAGTCTCTCTGCAAAAACATAAATTAAGCAACGTGAGTACAAATGTACCCAGCAAGACTTACATCAGATCTAACTTCATATGCATCATTATCAACAAGGGGTGGTGGGGTTTAACTACAGCAAGCCAGCTTTGACTCGGTGGCTATCCTGAACTACGACTGCAAGTAACTCTTTTGAGGTGGCGCACACGAGTCCACATATTCACCATATCAATACACCACTATGGATCCACTCCCGTCTCCCTACGAGAACGCCATCCATAGCACTCACGCTTATCTTGCGTATTTTAAAGTATCCACTTTCACTTGTCTATGAACTGTACATGCAACCCAGAAGTCCTTTACCGCGGACACGGCTATTCGAATGGATAATGTTAACCCTGCAGGGGTGTACTTCTTCACACACGCTCTCACCACTTACCGCCGTTTACACGACATGTACTCAGCAACCTTCAAGCGGAAGCCCAGCGAGGGTGTCGGCCACGACCTGACTAACTACACAAGTCTCTCATCCAGGTTTATCGCCTATTCGGGTTCCATCCGCAAGGAGATCCGGCCGGGGTGTCGCTCACGGCCCCAAACGATGTGTGCAGGGTTCCCAAGCCCACCATCCGGGTGCCACTTGGTACACTGGGCCACTGTGCCTAGTCTGTCCCAAGCCCACCTGTACCGGGTGCCACTTGGTAGACTACTAACACTACCTACAAACACCAGAAACTAGTTGCAACTCCTGGACAGAGATCAAGTTGATTAATAAGCCGAGAGGGGCCGAGTTACCGGAACCCAATGTGTGGTAGTAACTGTTCATGGATCACAAACACAGAACTCAGTTCCTGAGGACGGCTGCAATGAGACAACCCACCATGTACTCCTACATGGCCTCTCACCGCTACCTTTACCAAATCATGTTCACACACTTAGCTCTCAACAATAGGACATGTTCACACACCTCTGATTCATCCCCGATGAATCAGACCTGACTCAACTCTAAGCAGTAGCAGGCATGACAAACAAGCATGAATGAGTAGGCACAACAGGGCTCAAACAACTCCTACGCATGCTAGTGGGTTTGATCTATTTACTGTGGCAATGACAGGTCATGCAAAGGATAAAGGGGTTCAGCTACAGCAGCAAGTAACAGATGAATCGGTGCTGTCCTAATGCAGTAAAAGAGAGCAGGAGCGAGAGAGTAGGATTGTATCGAAATGAACAAGGGGGTTTTGCTTGCCTGGCACTTCTGAAGATAGTATAGTTCTTCATCGGTGTCAACGATCACAACGTCGGAACATCTTCAACCGAGAGGGGATAAATACCGGCAACAGAGAAGAAATACAATCAATGCAATGCGCAATATGATGCATGATCATGACATGGCAACATGCTGGTGTTTTGAGCTAATGCAACTAAAACCAGATTAAATGAAGTTGGTTTGATTCCAAGATTCAAATTCAAACTCCATATGTGGATATTTAAATGCCATTTAAATGGTTTATGCTAAAAAGCAGCTATAAGTTGTTCTAACATGCATGAAAATGGTACAGATGGATAGATTGGATTTTTCTGATCATTTTTCATATATAATTTATCTCATTTGGAGTTACGGTTGAATTTCTATGATTTTTACAAGTTTAAGCCTTTTTCTGGAATTTCCTGAATTAAATAAATCCAGAAAAGGTTATCTGCGTCAGCATGACGTCGGGGTGACGTCAGGAGGTCAAAGGCGCCATCCCAGGTCAAACCTGACGGCTGGGACCCACATGTCAGTGTAACAACTAACTAACAGGGTTAGTTAGTGTTAACTTAGCACTAATCTAGGTTAGTTAGGGCCTGGCTCACTTGTCAGTGAGACAACTAATTAAATAAGTTAATTAGCGCTAACTAAGTAACACCTAAACTAAACAGGGGCAATTAGCACTAATTATAACCCTACACTAATCAGTCAAAGGCCGGCCCCACATGTCATGGACACAGGGGGGGTCCCGCCATGGTTAAAGTGGGTCAAACCCACCGGCGTTTAGCCGCCAGCGGGATCAAACGCGGCGGAGGTGCTCGGGATTGGGCTGTGGTGCCCCGTTCGATGCGCGGCTAGGCACGTTGGAGAGCTCTTGCCAGCGCGCATCGGATGGGGGTGGCAGATGGCCGTGTGGTGGCCGGAGCTGACAGCGGCGAGCTCGACAGCGGCGGCCATCGTTTGGGTGTGCATGGAAACACGGCTGCAGTGGCCTAGGCGATGTGTGCGCGGAACCTAAACCGTCTACGCGATGCGGCAATGAGGATGGGCGTGCGCTCGGGACCTAATGGTCACCGGAGCATCGTCGGCGGCGAGCACGGCGGCGGCGGGTTTCGGTCGTCGACGAAGCAGTAGCTACGGCGTGCAACCGAGAAAATGGTGAGGGGGAGAAGGTGCAGCAGCTCACAGAGGTTGCAACAGGCGTCGAAGCAGGCTCGAGGAGGCCGGAGCTGAGCGGGGTGGCGAGGCGGATATCCGGCGGCCGAGGAGGGGAAAAGCGTCAGGGGCGGCGCGTCGGGGCCCTTCCGGTCGCGTGGCTCGGTGAGGAGGTAGGGAACGAGGTGGCGGAGCTCGGGGATAGCTCGGGGCGGCTCGGGGATGGCCGTGGCCGCACGAGCGCTGGTTGGCGGCGATAGCGGCGCTCGGGGAAGAGAGGGGGAGGGAGCCAGAGGAGGGGATGAGCATGGGGAGAGTGAGAGCGGTCCAGGGGGGCGTGGCGTCTCAGT
>NC_041383.1:711339157-711350204 GCF_002162155.2 Triticum dicoccoides
GGGGAAGCGTCGGTGGGTAGGCCATGCTGGGCCGGTTGGTGGCGCCAGGTAAGGCCCAGGTACTAACTCTCTCTCTATGTGTTATTTTATTTATTGTTTCTGTTTTCTATTATTCTTCAGTCTTTAGGGCTTTATTTAAAATACTGAAATAGATCCAAAAATCATGAAACTAATAATGGCTACTGTTTAGGATATATACCACAGTAAACATTTTAGTTTATGATTATTTGAGCATTTAAAATATTTAATAGCATTTAAATGCGCAAATGCAAAGTCCATATGATTTAATTCAGTGACCAAATATGTCATGGAAAAATGTGCAACACCTCTGGTTATGGTTTCAAGCATTTTCCAGAAATGATGAACATTTTTGAAAGCCATTTGGATTCACTGAAAATATTTTTAGGTTAAACCTATTTGAATTCCATTTGGTACTAGGGTTTGGACATCCCCATTTCAAGTTTCTTTCAAAGTTTAAACATGATGCACACATGAAGTTAGCCTAGTGCAAATCCAGAAGCTAGGGATGTGACACGGCCCATATAAAAATGGCGATAATCTAGCCCGACCAAAGTTCTGGCCCATTAAAGGCCCGTGTATTAGGTCGGCACATTTATGACCCGTTCGAATTTTGGCATGTCAAAGATCCGCAACGTAAATGGGCCACCATTTCGGCCTGCTAAGTCCAGTGGGTAATTTGGCACAATCAGGGCCCAATCTCACTTTCGGTCTATTAAAGGCCCATGTTCTTTATGGGCTCGAGATATTTACACCTGTAAATGGCCTAATTTTACCGAGGGCCCAAATTATGTTTAGGCCTGTTAAAGGCCCACTATGGGCACAGGCTTACCAGAAAAATATGAAAGCTTATGGTGATTTAGGCCCAGATATTTTTAGTGGGCTACATGGAAATTTTGGCCCGTAATCGTTTTTAGCCCAATTGGAATGGACCCGACGGATGTTGGCATGTTGGGCTCCTACGAAGCTTTCGGCCGAATACATTACTAAGATAAACCTACACTATACAAAAATAGCGTCGTAATTACTGCAGCCTGTGGCAGCATCATAAATGATGTATCACAACAAAATAAATTCCAACCAAACAACAAAAGGCCTGTTGGCATAAAGTTTACAGTCCTTCCAGATAAAAGCACAATCAGATGTATAGAAGCACAGATCATTTGACCTGAGTGCTCATGTTTCAGGCTGTAGAATCTAATGGAGCAGCACGATCTCCACCTTTTTTCCGCCATTGCTCTTGAACAACGAAGCGAATGTCTGATAGTTTGGTTTCAAAACAATTCATATCTTGACGACATTTCTCAACCACTATTCTTGTTTCCGAAACAACGTCCATTAGGGATTGGACTTGTGTGTGGAGCACAGATATATCACTCTGTCTAGCAGGAAGATTTTGTTCAGAAGGCGATTTGGACCAGGTTACCTTAACAACCAACCCAGATTACGTAGGAAGGTGCTTTTTGCACTGTTAGTGGAGAGATACTGATGCACTGCAGCAAGAGGAGACATTGTGCATGTCGTAGCCTCGTCACCTTCAGGTGGTTGTGGCTGTTCAATCATTTGTTCCATAGCTTCCTGAAAGTTTGAACTTGTAGATTAGTGTACTAGATAATTTACTAATGAGACAAAAACAAACAAAGTAGGTTAAACGTTTATACATAACTTATTTTGGTGAACTACTGTAATACATTAGCATGTATTGTAGTGCCAACTACATAATAAAATCACTTTCGGAACATATGTCCATGTAGCATGCCTACTGTATTGTCTATTTCCTCACATTCGTTGACATCTAAGGATAAAGAGAAATGGTTTAAAGTAGGATGAACATAGTATGACATCATTCATATCATGGGCAAACAGATATAAAACAAACATGCTATTTTATCATTGTGTGCGGACGTGAACATAACAACTAGATTACAGATCAAGACCAAAAGAATATCCTTCATCTCTTTTAAACCATGTATGGTGAAATGATACGTTAAGACAACTGTGTATAAAAGTGAACAAAGTAACTGACATTGGCGGCAAACCAAGTAGTTAAATGAACACATCACAGTACCAATCAGTTCAAGGTAGGAGGAGTAAGGACTTACAATAGCGGCTTGAACTAGTGTGCTAATGCCCTTCATCTTGCTGGTGTGGCAATCCTTGAAGATTTGCACTGCATTCGGTTCAGGCTCTTTTTGGTCCGCACGGGCTTTCCTGTGTATTTGGAACAAGTCAATATAGATACGATAATATGGTACACAAAAAAGAAGGAAGTAGCAGCTATTTACAAGAGCCTCGCAGTGTGCAATATAGCTACGAGATCCCGTTGTCTGTTGGAATTTCACTTTAGAACGGTTGGTTTTGTTCTTCAAATAGTTAGCCTAGAACAAGACACACTTGTAAGGCACATACATAAATACAAGTTCAATATGTGGTCCGATCAAATACATATAGCCTACCTGATACTTTGGATCAGACCAGTGTTTAATGAGGGCTGTCCAGTCTTCATCTTTAATATATTCCACTGGAGATGTTTGGGCGATTTCATTGTTAGCCTTGCCTTCAAAGTGAGATTTTCTAAGGTGGTACCGATACTGTCGCAGAGCAGACTGAAAAACATGAGTGCATGCTTGTTTAGTTGCATCATCTTTCGGATCCAACTTGAACCTCATCTGTTGGAAAAAGAATGTTAGTCTTATTAGGAGGAAGCTAGAAACTATGGGACAGAGCAAGACAATATTACTAATTGCGATGAATAACATTACTTATGTATAAATGGTCAAGGAAGGTGTTAAACTAGGTATTGTCTTTCTCATTCCTGTACTAGATCCACGTTGGGAGGATACGTGCATGACACCTAACGGCAACGGTTGCCTCTGATACTAACTAGGCTGACTCTGTAGCATCACGTGGCCTTTTTAAACCTGCCTCAAAATGGATCTCCATTCTTCCTCCTTTAGATTTTGTTAATCTGTCAAGCATTATCCCTGATGTCTGTTTCTGCTTGCGCCTTGGTGCTAGTTCAACAACGAATATGGAAAGTGTTAGTGTACATCAAACTGTGAGAGTACATATAAAGGAGCATGCAACTACAACTTGACTCGGTCAGGTACCGTCTTGGTGTTGATGCTCATGAGGTTCATCTGATCTTGCCAAGTCCTGTTGTGTCAGCAGTGCTTCAGAAGTAGTGTTAGGTGTGAAGGCAGCTTGGGAACTGGCCAGTTCCGGAGCAAACGAACGAGTAACTGGTTGAGATGCCCGTACAATTGAAGAAGATGATGCAGCTGGTGGAGCAGGTGATACTGTGTTTGTAGATTTAGCGGGTGGACCTGGACCTTGTACTGCACTATAAGTAGCAGTAGAATCTCGATGGCAGATCCTTTTCTGTTTCACCCGACGAGTAACAGCACTTACTACTATATTATTTTCCTTTCTCTTTTTTGACTTTGCCATGTCAAGTTGTACCCACAACACAAAAGAATAAAATCACTCTTCAGAACTCATTGGTGCATGATACATACAAGCAATACTTTGATGTAAGACAACCGTATGAGGATGGAATATGTAAGAAAAACAGGACGGCATGCCATATTCAGAGCTGATGTGCAAAGTAAGCAGAAGGATTTTCAAGAAAATAGAAGTAATGCAAGCTAGACGCCATATGAAAGATGCAACTAATATTACTCTGCCAAGTTAAAAGTGTCTTGTCATAAGTGGCAATTCAAAAAATTAGAAGCAGTACAACATAGAAATCAATGCAAGATGCAACCACTATCAAACTGCCATGTTAAAAGCGTCCAATCATGAGTGACTCATGCGGGATACACAACATCAATACTTTGATGTAAGAACATGGTATGATAGATAGATGAGTGTATTCTAGACACAGAAAGCCATGTCATATGCACATGTATAACGTATAAACTCGGCAGGTGCAATTTAATCAAAATAGAAGAAATACAGGCTAGACAACATAGGTAACATGAAACGAATTATCACACTGTCAACTTAGAGCAAGCACCTGCGATGGTGGAGTACGGGAGATGAACCCATCATGTAGACTTGGGACTTCAACTTCATTAGCAGTAGTAGTGGCAAATCTAGAGAGTCTCTGTTTGCGTCGGTGCGGAGGACCCCCAACATCCCCTAACTTACTCTTTTCCTTCCTATTTTCTGATATTGCCTTATGAAGTCAAAACCACAAGAAGATGAATAAAATTAGCTCTGCATAACTGGTTGATGCATGATATAGACGAACACTAGTTTGATGTAAGGCAAGCGCATGATAGGAGGATGGAATATATACAAAAAAGACAGTGTTTCATATTCACACGTACGATAGGAGGATGGAATATGTATGAAAAAACAGTAAGCTGAAGGCATTTCAACAAAATTAGAAGAAATGAAAGCTAGGCACCATATGAACATGCAACCAATATCACTCTACCAGGTAAAAAGTGTCTCGTCGTAAGTGCCATTTCAAGAAATTAGAAGTAGTACAAGCTAGAAGACAATGCAAGATGCAACCTACATCACAGTCCCAAGTTAAATGTGTCTTATGGGTAAGTGATCGATGAAGGTATAAGTTGTAAGCTACGCAGATGCAATTCAACATAATCAGAAGCAATACAAACTAGACATCATACGGAAAACGCAACCACATATAGAAGTTCCAAGTAAGAGCAAGCACCTGTGATGGTGGAGTAGGGGAGATGTGCTCATCATGTACACGTATGTTCTAGAAACAGGAACATGTGTCATATTCACAGGCATTATGTGTAAAGTAAGAAGATGCAATTCAAGTTAGAAGCAATACAAGCTAGACATCATACGCAACATGCAACCACATATAATAGTGCCAAGTTAGAGCAAGCACCTGTGATGGTGGAGTAGGGGAGATGTGCTCATCATCTACATAGCTACGTTGACTGTCTAGCCTTGCGTTGTCTTGCAAATCTTGTTGGGAGGATGGCGGAGTAGAATCTGTAGAGAACCCCCATTTCAGTTGCTCGGAAGGACCACCATCATCCAATGCCTTGCCAATTTCCTTCAGCTTTATTGATTTTGCATTGTGAGGTCATACCAACAAGAAAAAGCAATATCATTCGCTCTTTAGAACTCATTCATGCATGATACTGACAAACACTACTCTGATGAAAGCCAAATTCATGATACGAGGATGGAATATGTACGAAAAAATGGACGGCTTGACATATTCACACCTATGATGTGGTAACTAAGAAGAAGACACTTCAACAAATTAGAAACACTGCAAGACACCATATGGAAGGTGCAATCAATATCACTCTTCCAAGTTAAAATTGTCTCGTCATAGGTGGCGTTCATCAAACTAGAAGCAATACATGCTAGAAATCATATTCAATACCCAAACCAATATCACACTGCCAACTTAAAGGTGTCCCATCATAAGTGACTGATGCAGGATACACAAGAAGAGTAGTTTCATGTAAGAACATGGTGTGATAGACAGATATAGTATGTACCAAAAACAGGAAAGCGTGTCATATTCACATGTATCATGTGTAAGCTAAGCAGATGCAGTTTACACTAATTAGGAGCAATACGAGCTAGACACCATATGCAACATGCAACCAGATATCACACTGCCAAGTTAGAGCAAGCACCTTGGATGGTGGAGTAGGGGAGCGGAGACTTGGACCTTGTAATGCACTATCAGTACAAGGAGAATCGGCATAGATGCTCCGTTTACGTTGCTGCAGAGGACCACCATCATTGCCTTCCTTACTCTTTTCTTTCATCTTTCTTGATTTTGCCTTGTCAAGTCAAACCCACAAGAAAAAGGAATAAAATTTGCTCTTCAGAACTCCTTGATGCATGATACTAACGAACACTACTTTCATGTAAGGCAGCCGCATGATAGGAGGATGGAATATGTATGAAAAACAGGACGACGTGACATATTGACATGTATGATGTATAAAGTGTAAACTAAGCACAAGGTGCTTGAACTTGTTAGAATCGATGCAATATAGAAACCATATGAAAGATGAAACCAATATCCCTCTGCCAAATTAATATGGTGCCCTAACAAATGTATTTGACCAAATTAGAAGCAATACATGGCAATAGGCCAAAAATAATATGCAATATGCAACGAATAATGGTGACTCATCGTAAGTGATTGATGCAGGATACAGAAGAGAGGTAGCTTCATCTAAGAACAAGGTTAACACATAGATGCAGTGTGTACCAAAAATAGGAAGGCATGTCATATTCACAGGTATAGTGTGTAAACTAAGCAGATGCAATTTACCCTAATTAGAAGCATTAGAAGCTAGACACCGTATGCAACATGCAACCACATATCGTACTGCGAAGTTAGAGCAAGCACGTGTGATGGTGGTGTAGGGGAAGTGCGGTCTTCAGGTACAGAGCTACATTCAATATCTTCATTTAGGCTTGCATTCTTTATAAGAGTATTGCATCTCATATTAACCCACGCGTGTGACTGTCTCATCATAAGCGATAGATGCAGGATACACAAGAACAATAGTTTGATGTAAGAATACGGTGTGATAGGCAGATGTAGTATGTACCAAAAAAAGAAAGGCATGTCATATTCACATGTATAATGTGTAAGCTAAGGAGATGCAATTTAACAAATTAGGAGCATTGATGCGGGATACACAAGAAAAGTAGTTTGATGTAAGAACATGGTTAATAGAAAGACGTAGTATGTACCAAAAACAGGAAGGCATGTCATATTCACAGGTATAATGTGTCACTACAAGAAATATGTCAACTTGTGACCTTCTGTCAGTGACCCTGGAAGAATTGGTCATAGATCTATGACCATTTCAGACCAATTGGTCAATAGCTGTTCGGGGGGCTCCAAACCCTAAACCATTGCGACCATTTTGGTCAGAAAGGTCGTAATTTCCTTACCCGAAATGGTCATAAAGCAAACAGCGCTAGTCTGCTGCCTTATTTCTAGTTGTTAACGACCAATATAGATGGTCATAGCCTTGTAAATTGTGGTGGGTTGCGATGACTAGGCGCCATCTCATCAGTTTTGCCTATGTGTCATGTCCATGTGGCAGTTTTTGCCCTAGGTTGTGAAGCAACCTATATTTCTGCAATTCCCAAAATTCCCAAACAAATCTCATAAATTCTTTGGGTCATATCTTTGTCAAATATGTAAAAACCTTCCTTTCCTAGTTCAAAAATAATTCAAAAATATTCATTTTCCTATTCTGTTTAGAACAACAGTTTGTGAAGGAAGTACCACTTTGGCATGTCCAAATAGTATCCATTTTCTACAGTGCTTTCCTATGCCCAAATAACCATCCTCCACCATATGCCAGCTCAATCCATTCATTATTTTGAGCCGAGCTTCAACATTCGTATTTATGTCCAGTGTGGTGGTTTGCAAAGCAAGTACCACCTAGGCTCCTCCTTTTGAGCTGAAAATTTGTGAAGACGGTCTTCTTAGTAACTGATCATCCTCAGCCAAAACTCATGGCCATTAGCCATGTACATTTCCCGTACCGCTAATCAAACACTTGGCTGCTTATTCATGTTTAAGCATCGATCGGTCTCCTCGTGAGAATCTTATGTTGTGATTTTCTTCCTAGCACGTACCTGGGGAGTTCCCAAACCACTAGACATGCCTAGGCCGCCCAGAACACATGGCAATGCCACAGTCACGCGGTGACCACGCGGCGGGCATGCGAGCTTACGCGCTCTAGAGTTGGGGCCCTCGGCCACCGTCAAAACCTCGATGTCTCTCCATCAAACCATGTATTTCTGATTAAATAGGTACTTATGTAACTAGAAATGATTTTTGGAAAAAATAAATAGCAAACTATGAGGCAGCTGCAGTTCAAATTTGACCCGCTTCCAACTGAATCGGCGGAAATTTGTCTTTTTCACGAGAGGTGGATCAAAACTTTTTACACCCAACCATTTGGTCAATTGCGCATTAAATATGTCCTAGTATTTTATAAAAATGATCTGGTCCAATTTTGCAACAATTATTTGGTAGTTCCTTCACAAAAAAACCTCCTTTCGGGCACTCGAAAAATGAAAAATGGTTTTTTCGTCCAAAGAAAATGAAAACTTCCTTAGGCAACATTGTTTGCCATTCCAATATGCACCCTTGTGCACAATATGAGATCATCTGAACAAACTATGCCACAAATGTGTCCATAAGTTTGATCATTTGCCTTGAAAGCCATGAATCTTGAGAGATGATAGCTCATTTCTGAGAACACTTTTTTAAAATAATTGCCGTATTACAAGTTTGTTATTTTTCCTGGGAACTTGGCCACATATAATGACACAATATGAAGGTTTCCAAATTTTTTGATTTTTTTTGAATTTTTTATGCCCGTTTCAAAATGCGGTCAAAACGGCAGGAATGACCGTTCCTAGCTAGTTGTTGAATCTTGGAATTTTTTTGGTGTTTTCTGATTAAATAGATACTTATGTACCTAGAAATGATTTTTGTAAAAAATAAATAGCAAACTATGAGGCAGTTGCAGTTCAAATTTGACCCGCTTCCACCTGAATCGGCGGAAATTTGTCTTTTTCACGAGAGGTGGATCAAAACTTTTTACACCCAACCATTTGGTCAATTGTGCATTAAATATGTCCTAATATTTTATAAAATGATTTGGTCCAATTTTGCAACAATTATTTGGTAGTTCCTTCACAAAAAAACCTCCTTTCGGGCACTCGGAAAATGAAAAATGTTTTTTTCGTCCAAAGAAAATGAAAACTTCCTTAGGCAACATTGTTTGCCATTCTAATATGCACCCTTGTGCACAATATGAGATCATTTGAACAAACTATGCCATGAATGTGGCCATAAGATTGATCATTTGGCTTGAAAGCCATTGATCTCCACACGTGATAGCTCGTTTCTGAGAACACTTTTTTAAAATAATTGCCGTATTACAAGTTTGTTATTTTTCCTGGGAACTTGGCCACATATAATGACACAATGCGAAGGTTTCCCAATTTTTTGATTTTTTTGAATTTTTTATGCCCGTTTCAAAATGCGGTCAAAACGGCAGGAATGACCGTTCCTAGCTAGTTGTTGAATCTTGGAATTTTTTTGGTGTTTCTCTAATTAAATAGGTACTTATGTACCTAGAAATGATTTTTGTAAAAAATAAATAGCAAACTATGACAGCTGCAGTTCAAATTTGACCCGCTTCCAACTGAATCGGCGGAAATTTGTCTTTTTCACGAGAGGTGGATCAAAACTTTTTACACCCAACCATTTGGTTAATTGTGCATTAAATATGTACTAGTATTTTATAAAAATGATTTGGTCCAATTTTGCAACAATTATTTGGTAGTTCCTTCACAAAAAAACCTCCTTTCGGGCACTCGGAAAATGAAAAATGGTTTTTTCGTCCAAAGAAAATGAAAACTTCCTTAGGCAACATTGTCTGCCATTCTAATATGCACCCTTGTGCACAATATGAGATCATTTGAACAAACTATGCCATGAATGTGGCCATAAGATTGCTCATTTGGCTTGAAAGCCATTGATCTCCACACGTGATAGCTCGTTTCTGAGAACACTTTTTTAAAATAATTGCCATATTACAAGTTTGTTTTTTTGCGAAGGTTTCCCAATTTTTTGATTTTTTTTGAATTTTTTATGCCCGTTTCAAAATGCGGTCAAAACAACGGGAATGACCATTCCTAGCTAGTTGTTGAATCTTGGAATTTTTTTGGTGTTTCTCTGATTAAATAGGTACTTATGTACCTAGAAATGATTTTTGGAAAAAATAAATAGCAAACTATGAGGCAGTTGCAGTTCAAATTTGACCCGCTTCCAGCTGAATCGGCGGAAATTTGTCTTTTTCATGAGAGGTGGATCAAAACTTTTTACACCCAACCATTTGGTCAATTGTGCATTAAATATGCCCTAGTATTTTAGAAAAATGATTTGGTCCAATTTTGCAACAATTATTTGGTAGTTCCTTCACAAAAAACCTCCTTTCGGGCACTCAGAAAATGAAAAATGGTTTTTTCGTCCAAAGAAAATGAAAACTTCCTTAGGCAACATTGTTTGCCATTCTAATATGCACCCTTGTGCACAATATGAGATCATTTGAACAAACTATGCCATGAATGTGGCCATAAGATTGATCATTTGGCTTGAAAGCCATTGATCTCCACACGTGATAGCTCGTTTGTGAGAACACTTTTTTTAAATAATTGCCGTATTACAAGTTTGTTATTTTTCCTGGGAACTTGGCCACATATAATGACACAATGCGAAGGTTTCCCAATTTTTTGATTTTTTTTGAATTTTTTATGCCCGTTTCAAAATGTGGTCAAAACAACGGGAATGACCGTTCCTAGCTAGTTGTTGAATCTTGGAATTTTTTTGGTGTTTCTTTTATTAAATAGGTACTTATGTACCTAGAAATGATTTTTGGAAAAAAAATAAATAGCAAACTATGAGGCAGCTGCAGTTCAAATTTGACCCGCTTCTAGCTGAATCGGCGGAAATTTGTCTTTTTCATGAGACGTGGATCAAAACTTTTTACACCCAACCATTTGGTCAATTGTGCATTAAATATGTCCTAGTATTTTAGAAAAATGATTTGGTCCAATTTTGCATTTAATATATTATAGGTCCTTCAAAAAAACTCATTTTGGACAGTCGAAAAATGAAAAAAATGATTTAAGAGAACTCATTTCTCATAACTCTTTAAAAAAATATTTGTCTTATTTCAATTTGTGATTATTCCTGAAAGCTATAGTCAAATTTGCTGACACAATGAGAAGTTTTTTCTCTTCATATTTTAAGGTCATAATAAAATAGCTAACATGACTTAGCAACTTCTTTTAGTCAATTATGACCAATTTAAATGGTCAAAATATCATACCTGTATACTACGTTCTGATTGGTCCAAAGGCCTCTCACGCGGATCATGGATAAACCACCGTCGGATCCTCCTGGATCCAACGGCCCTCACCTCACCCTCTCACGGTCTCACCCACCCACCGCACACCACTCCACTCT
>NC_041383.1:711350850-711358652 GCF_002162155.2 Triticum dicoccoides
CCCGACCTCACTCCCTCCCTCTGGATCTCGACGCGCCACCGCCCCCACCCCACTCCTCCGGTGTTCCCCCCACACGGTCACCGCTCGGACCTCCCCATTTCGCCTCCTCCTCCTCCCTCCGCTCGCGGTCGCCTCTCCCCATAGATCTAGTGCCAGGGTTCGCGGCCCTAGCGGACGGGGGAGCGAAGACATGCAGGGGGATGGGTTGACGCGTGCCTGGTGGGCGGAGGAGAGGATGGAGAATCCGCGTGGCGGCCTCGACAAGCAGATCGAGCCATGGCGGCGGCGGAGGAAGCCATGGCGCCGGCGCAGATCGATGCGAGGATGGACGTGGCGCTGCTCCACTACCGGGCCTGCCTCCTCCCCCCCAAGCCCCCGTGTTCAAGGTATGGCATGCACCGACGTGGCACTGGATCCATCTGTCTGCGTCGGTGGCCTACAGGGAGCGGCACATCCGCCGTCTGCGCGTCGGATCCCGCAGATCCGCGAGGCTGACCCCAACGGCGCTGGCGCCGGTGCTGCGACGACGTCAACGGCGCGCGCTCCTGCTAGTGGGATGCCTGACTGGCTGCTTGCTCGGGGTTGGGGGATGACACGGTTTCAGCGACGACGAGATGCTGCTCGCCCATCTTCTCCTCACTGACCAAATCCAGCGCAGCGCAGCACAGGGGTAAGCACAGCCGCCTCCTCTGCTCTCTCACCGTTTTCGCCGCCCCTCTTCTCCCTCGACGGTGTTCTCATGCGCCACAGCAGCTTACTGACACTGTTGTTTTTTCTGTCTTTCTTTTGTTGGCAGCAGGGGAAGAAGGAGGAGGAGGAGTTCAGCACGGGGCCCGTCTCCATTCTCATGCTCAGCGTCAAGAACAACGCCCTGGTTGGTTTGGTTTGGTCGACTTCTTGCCTCTGTTGATTGAGATATCAGCTTAGCGAGGGCATATTTTCTGCAGTAGTAGTACTTACTGACTTACTGTCTGTCTGCATATCCGTGTGGACTGAACACCTGACCTTCTGGAGTGCTGGTGTTCTCCGTTGTGCGTGCACTTGTTAAAACACACCAATCGACTTATTCGCCTGTGATCCCGTCGTGCAAGTGAATACTAGTTTCCCTCTTAGTGCTACAATGTGTGAGTAATTAACCACTGTTTTGGTGCAGCCTTTCGTCAAATGCCTTTGGTAATAGTGTGGCACTGCAAAGTTGAATGCACCATTGCGTACAATTGAGGGCTAGTCATTTGGAGATTAATCCTGACCTCGATATCTCGATAGGTCTGGCCGGATAATAATTAACTAGTACTACTAAATGACAGCCATTTGGCTACATTCAGGCGAGCTAAAGCTTTGACTAACATCGGTCTTTCCAATTCAGGCGAGTTAGCCTGTCAGCAACAAGAGCAGCCGCCCATCCTCTCCCCACTGGGAATTTAATCTTGCTATACTGAAGTCGAGCTCTTTGATTATGCATTTTTAGTGTATATTCTTTCATGTTAACTAATTCGAACAAGTTCTAATTAGGTCACGAAATAGTTTGCTTGGTCCTTCATATCTAAAGCTTGCATGTACTGTAGAAGCTCTACATTATGCTAATACTTGCTTGTGTAACATCTTTCATGGCATACTTCTAAATGGACAAGTACGTGCGACGTCCAGCGTCAATGATGATGCGGACCATATGTTCAAGTGTTCAACTGCAGCCCCATCCATTGCATCGACACAAAGGTATGTACTCCGTCTTGCTGAACAGATATGGGCCTGATGCTTGATGTCCTTATGCCTGATGCATGTATCATGTGACATACACATAATTAACTTTGACATAGTTGCTCTGTTACAGCAGATGGCAAGATGAATAGCTAGTGTCTATTTAATTCCATCATGCACCTGGTAGTTTAATAGGTACTATTGATTGAATATGAATTTATTCCATATACTCAAATGGAACTTCGATCTGCTGTAACTTTGAATGATGGTTTTTAAACCTTGTCGTGTATGTGAAACATTCCTTGCTCGTTTGCTGCTAAGTTTGTCATATGTGCCAACTCAATTCCCAATTTTGATCAATAGCCATATTCTGGATAAGTAGAATGATCTGGTTAATAATAATAATAAGTAGAATGATAATATACTGGTGTATCTTTCCTTTTTATTTTAAAAGTACTCTGTATTCTATTAGTGACTTACCTTTTGTTCTCTTTTGAATGCTCAAATGTTTTGCATCAGCCTGTCATTGCTTGCTAAGGGAGAAGCGGGACTTGGAGAAGAAATCTTTCCATTAAGCAGATTACATGTTTGGTTGTTGTGAAGTACCAGATAGGCTAGTTCTATTTTTTCACGATCCTGGAGTATTTCAGCAGTGCCATGCAAATGCAGTAGCGTTTGTTTTTTGTTTGTAAAAACTTAGTTAGCCCGCAGTCAGTTAGTAGTAGCTTAGCCAGCCAGCCTCAAATAGTATTGCTGGAATGAATGGTTGTAATATAATAACGTTGCACGTTGCTTTGAAAATATATCAGAACTGGGTGATGTGTTGTAATGTCAATGGCATAATATTTTTTTTGGATTGGATCAATTTTTTCGGAACTGGGCTAGGCCCATGTTATATTGGAAAATTATTTTTGAGGGAAAAACATGAGAGGCCCAGCAATGAAATGGCCTAGAAAAATACATGATTAAAAAGAAAATCTGCTGTTAAAAGGGCCACGCAAAGAAATCAATAAGGCTGAATTGTTGGGCCAGACCCAGGTAGCTAATAAAAGCACAGGAAAAAAATACATTAAAAAGGCCGAATTAATGGGCTCGGCCCATGTAGAACACCAAATCGGACCGGGCTGAATCTTGTGCCACATCAGCTTGCCACGCTGGATACCTACGTGGCCTGGGGAGGTTTTTAGTGACCAAAACACCACAGTAGGAATATTTTGGTCGTAAACGTCTTTGACCATTCCAGAAGAAAGGTCGCTATAGTCAGTTTACGACGGCCAGCTTTTGACCTTCTGTTTTTGGTCACAAAAAGGTCATAAATGGAAATTTGTGACCTTTCAGTGACCAATAGTGGTGGTCATAAGTTGACATATTTCTTGTAGTGTGTTAACTAAGTAGATGCAATTTACCCTAATTAGAAGCATTCAAGGTAGACACCATATGCAACATGCAACCACATATCACACTGCCAAGTAAGAGCAAGCACCTGCGATGGTGGTGTGGGGGAATTGTGGTGATCAACTAGAGAGCTACGTTGACTATCTTCATTTAGCCTTGCTGTTTCTTGTGAATCATGTGGGGAGGATGACACTGCACTCTTTAAACGAGTAGGGCGTCTCACAGTAACCCAACCGGGTGACTGTCTCATCATAAGTGATAGACGAGGGATACAAAAGAGCATTAGTTTGATGTACGAACATGGTTAATAGACATATGTAGTATGTATCAAAGACATGAAGGCATGTCATTATGAAAGGTATAATGTGTAAAGTAAGCAGATGCAATTTAACCAAATTGGAAGCAATACAAGCTAGACACCATATGCAACATGCAACCACATTTGACAGCGCGAAGTTAAAGCAAGCACCTGGGATGGTTGTGTGTGGCAATTGAGATCATCAACTGTAGAGCTACGAATACTGTCTCCAACTGCTGACAGTGCACCCATTAGAGCGCTGAAATGCTTAGTGCTTATCTTCGAATTAAACTGGAGCGACTTCTGTCTTTTCTTTTCTGCATTCATCAACACTGCGTCAGAGTCTGAAATACCCATGCATAAAAAACCAATAGTGTGAGTATGGATAAAGTGTGTGCACAATTAGTACAATGTAAAGGTAGCAGATAGCAGGTCGGTGAGAAATAAATGACGGGAGACATATGATAGCTCTACAACATGCACGGCACACTAAATTACTACAAGATTCTATGAAAATAACAATCGACTGAAAGCAAATAGGTCAGTCCATTTTTTCTGCACCGTCTGACGTACAAAGAACGGGCAGATCGCCTTCATCTACCTCCAGCCAGTAAGTGTTGACGATCTTCCTCGAAACGCCAGCGACCACTTGCCCAGTATTCCTCCCCTGCCTGCACCCTCCCCTCGAACTCACCGCATCGCCATGCTTGGCACCGCCCGCCGGCCATCCATTCAAGCCCTCCCGACCTCCAGATCGGGCGCAAGCATCTCCTGCGCCCCCACACCCCTATGATAGACACCGATGCACCGCTTCCCCGGGGAACAAGCGGACTAGGTGCTCCGCACGCCTAAGAGTGTGCTGCTTCTTTTAATTGCGGCTTGACTGATCCTGAATTGAAATCCAGGCAGGCGACTTACCTCTAGCAAAGGTGAAATAGTAAAAGGGAGGAAACCTAGTGCATTTAGTATCACGAAGAAGATGCAGTAAGAAATGCTCAACTAGTTTCTTTCGTGGGATGAATACGGTGTGAGCGGAGATGTAAGATTTGCATGAATAAGGGAAGAAGAGTAACTCTTTCTGCTGGCAGTGCTGTGTCCTCCTTCTGTTTTTCCAACGATCTTCTTGTTGTTCGCCGGAAACCAGAAGTTGTGGAGGACGGTGCAGCCTTGGACGAACCCATGGCCAAGTTGTTGAGTGTTGTGCGGTGACCGTCTGTCGGTGGCACGAAAGCAGATCCGAGGCGGCGAACGACGGCGTAGCGGGAACGGCTCCGATGCGGTGGACGGTTGCGATAGTGGAGCCACAACAGTGAGGCGCACGACAGCGTGGTCGGAGTGGTTCTGGTACGGTGCACGTCTGCGTTAGTGTCGTGGAGGCAGCTCTGCCTCCGCTTCAGCTGCTAAGTCCTTGAGGGCGTTGCGGTTGCGGTTGCATTTGACGACGACGTCGGGGTACCGGCTCTGGCATGATGGAGGAGGGCGGCGGTGGATTGGCCGCTATGGGGTGGAGGACGGAGGAGGCTAGGGTTTCGCGGCTGGTGGAGAGGGCGTTTCCGCGCCCACGGAGTACGAATGGGGAAACGGAGGGAGGCGAGGAACTAAGGGGGAACAATGTTTCGGTTTGAGAGGCGCTTGTTTGAAATTTGGGGAAAGTTACAAACTTTGCCCCCATCTAAAATTTTGGACATATTGTGGGTTGGGGGTAGGACAGTCATGTCAGGTGTCCCAAATGTGGGCGGGATAGATTTCGGCCGAGCGCATGGGTGTTTAGGCGCCCACGGCGTATGAATGCTTCTCGGAGGCGGCTGAGACTGGCGTCTTGGTGAAGTTACAAACCTACCCCGGTTTAGACCTTTGGACATTGGGCCGATAGGCTACACGGGCCAGAGTGAGGACAGTAATTTCCTACCACCAAACATTAGTCTCGCGCGGTTTCGGGTGACTAGAGGCCTATTTGGCGCTTCGTTCAATATTTGGGAGCAGAAGCATTAACGTTTTCGGTTCTCTTGAATGGAACTTTCAGGATTTGTCAAATTTCACAATATTTACTCTTGAAAATCCTAAGGCTACGATTATTTTGGAATGGAGGGGGTACATTTGAATATACATTGTACACGAGTATATATTAAAAAATATGCAACTTACCTCAGTTCATGCATGGTTCCAGATATAATCTCCTTGGTTGCAAAAAATAAAAAGTTAGATCTGCATATGAATATATATAGCATGTTCAAACTCACAACAAAGATTGATGCCCCCTTTTACATCAGATTTACAAATGCTATTATCTCTGGTTCAAATAGATGAATGCACTTCCTAGGAATTCGAATCTTTGAAACCCCCTTTATGTTGAATTCGACATGTATTCTATTTCGTAGCTAGCAATTTGGAATGTATCCATGCAAGTGACAAATGTATAAAGTGCTTCACACTAACAACATGGAGTGCACTAATTAATGTTTATATATGAATTGCAAAAGCATCCATTTCCTGTGTTTCAAACCGCTCTCACTCTATGGGTCGATAATATGAAATAAACACATGCACATGCTAGAATTCAATAGAGTATGGGTGTCTGATAGACCGATTTTCGTCCATACGCAATTTGCAAAATTCATGATCTCATCCAAAAATAATAATGCCATTTATATTTTAATTTAATGCGTAGAACCGCCTTTTACATGTAGATGCACTATGCCTTGCCCCGTTCTCACAAACGCGTTATATATCTCTCTATCTAATGCATAAGTGCACACACTTTATATGCATTGGCATTTCTCTTTCGCACATGCTCACAATCTCTCTCAGGGTGTCTCACGCATATGCTCTCTCTATTTCTCTCTCTCTTTCTGACTACTATGTACCACTCTTTTCACTAATCTCAGTTGGAAAACACTATTTCTCTCGCATGCATATATACACACGCACGGTCTCTACTAGCCCTCTATACGCACATATTTGTGCCTACGTGTCTCCTGCATGCACATTATCTGTAGGCCTCTCTCGCACACATTGCCCCCCCCGACACACCTCTCTCTTAGTAGTTGGCAGATATGATTTCATCATATCATTCGGAAGGATATCCCTGGCTGTTAGGCTGGATGGTAATACGAGGCAAAGTTTTACCCTAGTTCGGATCGGACCCTTGCAGTTGAAGAAAGAGCCTACTCCTGTTACTGTATATTAGTGATAGGGGTGTGTACAAAGTACATGTGAATACCAGGCATTGTGCGTGTGTGTATACTATCGACGAACTAGCCCCCAAGCTTGTGTAACATACTAAGGGCCTAGGGTTACAAATCATATATAGTCGGCTTATCACCAGTGGGGATAGAATACTCCGCGACACTGGTAGCTTCGTGTTTTACGCCGATTCCTCCACATGGGTCTTCGTATAACACGTGGTCCAACCTATATGTGGCGCAGGATGGAACCGACCCATGAGTCTTCATGTTGACCCACCACAACTAGAAATGATGTGCCCACCACACCACACACCCAATCAGCCACTAAGAAAATAAGCATATACAATAGTACAATGGTATCTAGCTCACGATACATCTCCATATTTTGTTGATGACACTAACGGACTTTGCATTTGATGCATGCTCTGTATTTTGTTGACGACACTTACGGTCATTGTATTTGAAGCGAAAGCACGATATGGTCACTGGACTTCAGAATAAGCTCATCACGGTCACCACATACATTTGGTGGTGTTAACCAACATGTGGTTGGATGGTTAGGAGGACAGTGGTTTCTCGAGCCCACCAAGGTTAAAGTCCTGGTGCTCGCATTTATCTTGTGTTAATTTCAGTATTTTCCGGCGATGCTCGTTCAGTGGGAGGAGATATTCCACTCGACTACGAGGCACCTATGGTGACTTCCTAAAATCTCAAGATCATATATGCTGGCCCACTCTCTCGAAGGTGCTCATAGGGGTAGGGTTCGTGTGTGTGCGCTTATAGCGGTGAGTTCTTGTGCTTATATATGAGCCCTTGCGTTTGTACCGTGTTAAACAAATACATGTCATGATTATACGGTCACTGGCTCACCCGTACAACTCCCTATTTTGTTGATGACACAATCAATTGACCAGTCAAACGGTCCACGCGGCGCAATTAGTGTTGCACCATCGGGCGCGTAACCGTGGGGCCCACCTGTCGACCCGTATATGAAAGAAAGAAATGGTAGTTTGAGTCTGTACTGTGTTAATAAAATAGGGGTACATTTTAGGGCGATCATACGGTCACTGGCTCACCATACAGCTCCGTAATTTATTGATAACACGATCAATTGACCAGTCAAACGGTCCACATTCAGCAGCGCACATTACCATAGGGCCCACCCGTAGTGCATATATGAAGGACATAAATGGTAATAAATTAGTGGTCGGTGGGTATTCGAAGTC
>NC_041383.1:711358809-711371306 GCF_002162155.2 Triticum dicoccoides
CGGTGCGGCGGCAGACCTATGGTGGGGAGTGATTTCGGGGAGGGCGGGCCAGCCGCGGGCGGCGGGGGCTGGCGGCTCAGGGGGGTGGAGTTTGATGATAAATTGCAGGCCCTTGATTTCGTATCCAACAGCTGGAAAATCTAATGACCAGAGATGAAAAAGTCAGTCAACTGACATGTAGCCTCACTCCGCATGTACACATGCACGCACGCAAGACACGCACGCATGCAGGCGTGCAACACTAACACGTACACATAATGTACACATGCAAGCACGCAAGACATGCACGCATGCAGGCGTGCAACACTAACACGTACACACGCACGCATGCTGGTGTGCAACACTGACACGTACACATGCACTCACGAACACACGCACGTACGCACCCATGCATGCAACACTGAAACGTACCCATGCACGCACGCAACACTCGCACGCCTGCATGCACACAGAACACGACGCAAGACACACGCTCAACCTATATGTGCATGCACCCTTTGTTAAGGACATGAATTGTTACGGGTATTAATCAATCTTATCTGTGATAAGCAGAACATTGATGTTTGCTGTGGTCTTTATGAATCACAACGTATCGAACGGGCTATCAACATAGTAGGCTTATCTACATGAAAAAGATGACGTCACACTCAATGAACAATCATCGGTTTATGAAATGCCTGCTTCTAACCGCCCTAGCCCACCAAAGGTTCCTCTGCTGTGCGCTACGTGCGTTGGGTCACTGACATGCAGGCCATGCACCCAAAGAGCCCACACATCAGTGGAAGAACGGCACGGTGTCCTAGGTCAGAGTCAAGGGCGCCACTCTCTACACGCCCGGCTGAACACGCCACCTTGCCGCATTCAAACGCCTCCATGAAACCCGCCCATGTGGAAGCCGAGAAATCCACTCTGGACACACGTCCGTTCATGACTGGGCCGGTGTTAAACGCAATGCCGGCCGAGCTCCTCCCGTCCGCCGTCTATTTAATCTCCTATTTAAACGAGGCCAAACGCCGGCCAAGAATCACACACCTCCGCCGCTCCCCTATCTCCTCCACCATTTTGTCCAATCTTACAATGGCTTACGAAGAGTAGTTATTCCGCATCCAAGCCGGCTGGGTAGCTCGTCAGATACAAGCTATGCAGCTCGCTGATCCACCTCCCTCCCCTCGCCCGACGGAGCCAGTTGCCGCCCCAAGCCGGCGCGCGCCTCAGCAACTCGCTGCTCCAAGCCAGCTCGACGAGGAGCGGGACACGGGCGTCGTTGCTGCCGTCCATGCCGCCGCCTCGTACCGTGTCTCCCGTTTCTGTGGTCGAGACTCCCATGCCGGCGGCCGTGCCATGCAAGCAGTGACAGAAGCCCGGTGTGCGGAGAGTGAAGAGTCGGTGGCCAGTGCCTCCGCGTCTGCCGCCATCATCAAGGAGAAGTAGAACACGGGAGGCCGCCGCCGCTTGGGTCCCATGAAGGCCACCGCGGAGGCGACGCCGGCGTACACAGCAGATGTCTTGCCGGATCCTTTTGTTGCGAGGACCTTCGTCGACCCCGCATGGGATCCACAGAAGAGGGGAATGTTAGGATGAACTCGAGTCGGTGCCGACCATGGCAAAGTAGTGGCCGGTGATGAACTCAAACCGGTGCCGGCCACCATCATCTTCGGCACCAGACAATGATATTAGTTGGGCAGTGGGGAAGCGAGCCGTCCTTTGCGCTGAAGCATATACCTACGGGGCTCCCGGCAGTCCGGTGATCATGCTACCGGACATGAGGAACACAAATCGATTGACGGGTGACCATTTAGGCCAGGTATTATATACGTGTGCTGTCCAGAACTAGCACCGCGTAGTTCATTTCAATGTAATGAAATCCGTCATGTTTGTATGAAAATCTGGTATTTTATATGATTTCCGTCGTTGTTTATATGAAATATCAGTTTGTCTATGTGTTTGCATGAATTTCGTCCGGTTTGATGTCGTAATTTGCGGGTCGCCGGTCGGTCTGCGGGCGGCTCGGGCGGTGTTGTGGGACAAAAAAACACAGCTCATGCGAGCTCGTCTCCAACATGCATGCTGGAGGATACATGACAGCATGAGCACCCGAGCCATTCCTCGTTCATTGGTGGCAAAGGCACCGGGTGACAAAAGGGTCGCCAATATTTTGGCTACCCCGGCCAAGATCCAAACAGCCCCTCCCAATAGATTCAAATCCCTCGTTCGCCATGGAATTTTGCCATGTGTTTTTTTCATGGACTAGCAAGATGCCCGTGCATTGCACGGAACATCAAGATGCATTTTTTTACAAACTCCCGCATGCATGCAAGGGATAATTAATGTCCTCCTTTGCTAGTACCATGAGGCAAACACCATTAATATTGCATCGATTAGTGTTAGTGGCCTTGTATATCTGCAAATTGTAATTTTGATAGTGGCCCCTTGTATATAAAAATGGAGGGAGAAAGATGAGAGATAAGGTGAGGAGGAGTGGGGCGTGGTGGTGACTGGTGGTCGGACTGGGTAGAGGCATGGGGATGGACGGCGCATTATGTCTAGGTTTGTATCTCTCTCACACACACTATGTAGGTGGGGGACGTGCATGAAGAGAAGAGGTGCACGCACGGTGCATGTACTCCCGTCTCTTTCCAAACCACACCCGCGCGGGTACACGGTGGAGCTCATTTCTGTATGAAAAAGGCAGCCCACGTGGTAATTTGGCACATGTACTAGTTGTCCACTTGGTGGAGGGAGGATCGTCTACCACGGGTGAACAAACAAATTGCGACTTGACATGTTATGTTAAAAAAAGAGACAAACCATGTGGGGCCTACCTTAGAGGCAAGGCTCTATATACTAGAGTACTTTTGATGTGTCCCGCCAACTTGCAGAACGAGGAGAACCTTGCTTAGTACGCCGTCTCCCCCGCCCACGGGAGCGGTGGCTCGCAGGATGAGGCGAAGCTTGCTTACGAGTAGTAGTAGTAGTACTCCTACTACTGTACGCCTTACGCCCGCTCCCTCGCCCACGCACGCGGTGGCTTGCAGCACGAGGAGAAAATTTTACTCCCTTCGTCTAGGTGAGTAAGTCATCTTAGGTTGTGCACCGTGACCAAGGAGGAGGAGAAAACGAGAGAACTTAATGTTCATTTGCTAATTAATAACATTGCATGCAATGAACTCACAACTACATGTCGTGTTTAATAGTCTCCAGTCATTAAAAGCATGCACACCCCACATCTCTTATTGGTTGATATGTCAAGAAACAAGAAGGAGGTAGAATTTAATGCACCGCACCTAAGTGTTTTGGGATTATTTGGTTTTCATAAGACGACCACACACCTAGACGAAGGGAGTACGTACCTTGGTTAGTACTCTCTCCATTTACTTATACAAGGCCACTATAAAAAATACATTTTGCATCTATACAAGGCCACAAATAGTAATTGAGACAAAAGTTACTACTCCCTCCTTTCCAGTTTATGGCTCAATTTCAAAATCTCTCCAACCAAGGTAGATGGTGAGTGGTCGAATTAATTTCGTAGTTTGCACAAGTAATTAGTACACTCGTTTTTCTCAAGAAGTTATGCTTACCGAGGCATTAAATAGAACGAATGAATGAATGACCACTAAATTTCCATGAACTTGTACATGCATTGGTTAGTTTCCTCTTGACACTGCTTGCGTCGGGTGATCTAACGCACATCGAAATCCAACATGTAATGGTACTACTACTAGTATAGTAGAATTGAGACTTATCAAACGGAAAAATGAATGCTTTTAGATGAGCCCTATAAACCCTAGTGGGTACGTACTCTGTAAAAACAGATTTTTCCAAAACTAAGTCGCTCTCTTTCATGAATTCTGTAGTATACTCCCCCGTCGACGCTCCCTTTCATGAATTCTGTACTTCCTGTCGCCGACATGTGGGACATATAGCAACCGGGTCAACGTGTCAAGCACCAAAGAACAGTGCAGAATAGCAGGGGACACACACCCCACTCTTACCGGCCCAGTCATAGTAATGAGCAATGAGACGTCAAATCACAATGTCGCACCTTCCCAGACGGACGAAGCAACCATTATTTCACACTTTGGTTCGCCATCATCTCAAACCACATAGTATTGCTTCTGCCTCAAGAGGGACACGCGCATCGCCTTGGTACGTCATGACACATGGGACCGCATGACAGGCCATGCTCCCCCGCCGATCGCTCGGTAAAATCACCTCATTTTTACTATACTTCCTCCGAATCTGTTTACTACATGGCATGCACGTTGTTCTAGGTTGAGAATTTAACTGGCTATATATGTGATGAACAGTACTCCATCCTTTTAAAAAATGTATACTTTTGTACAGTAGTACTATCGATGGATTGCACAGTGGAGCAAAAATTGACATTAAAAAAAAGGTGGTACATATAGAGAGCGCTCGTCGCCAAATTACGCATATAGTACTATTAAAAAAGCTAGTACTCCCTCCGTCCTTTAAAGAATGTACTTCCAACTTTCTTGGAAAGTCAAACTTTTTTATATTTGACCGTTTTTATATAATAATACATCAACATTTATGCCATCAAATTAGTAGCATTAGATTCGTGATAAAATATACTTTCATCATATACCTATTTGATTTCACAAACATTGATATATTTTTGCACAAACTCGGTCAAACTTTGAAATAGTTTGACCCTCCAACAAAGTTGGAAGTACACTCTTTAAAGGACGGAGGGAGTATGTGCTTAATTGTGGTGCTAAATTCTATTAAAGAAATACTAGTAGTATGTATCATACTAAGGAGTTAAAGTAACGAGAAGAAACATAACATAGTTCTGCTGCGGCTCAGCACAACACACCCCTCAAATTCAATTAAGCACACCTGAAATTAAACTATGCAACTAATCCGATAGACACTGCGTTAGAACCACCATGAGCAACGATACTGACACCTTACTCACTCAGAGGAGTCTTCGTCCATGTCCTCGACTTCGTCCTTGTCCCTCTTCCTCTTGGCCGATACTTCTTTGCTTGAACCGCACACTTGGCTCTCGCTCTTCATCCAACCCTTGTAGATATTGAAACAAAGGTAGCCATCCATTGCAGCGTAGTGGATGTGGTCTATATCTAGTACATTCAGCTGCCATGTATAATGATGAAATGTGTAATGAGGTTTCTCCAGTTTACCGTATGAAGGATGAACCATGGCTCCTGCCAGGGTCAGCATTGAAGGCTGACGAGAGTACACCAGCCGATTCTTCTGGAGGTCGAAGGTGTTGCCTACAATGAGGCCTATCCGACCCAGGACTTCTTTGGCGTTACCAAAGTCTACAGTAACGAATTTGACTAGGTTGCTCTCGAGGAAGTCCTTAAAATCCAGGCATTCAACGTCGGCATGGCATATGTGGTAGACCAAGCATAAGTCATGCATGCAAACCTGGATCACGGCGGGCTTCTTCCTCTCTTCGTCCTTTTGATCCTTCTCTCATCCCAGGACTGTGGTGTACTCAACATCTAGCCTAGCGACCCACTCATCATCTGAGTCTTCGAAGATGCGTCTGAAGCGAGAAAGGCATCCTTTCACCATCGCGGAAGAACGGGTGTAGATGACATCAAACTCATTGCCGGTGATGGTTCTAACCTTGTACTCACTGCCGATCATGCAGATTTGGGACGCCATGGATTTGGGAGGAGGGTTAGGATTAGTGGAACTGCCGTAATGTGAATGCATGGGGCGACTAGGAGCGAACCGCCGTAGTATTGGAGGACGTGCGGGGACGAGTAGGAGCGAACTGCCAGCGTACGAACGACAGGGTAGTGGCTTTCCATTCTCCCATGATACGGGGTTCCGAGAGCCCTTGGATCTGAGACCGAACGTTGCATGGCGTGATTCTAGACCTATGGGTGAATATCCTATCCTGGAGGGTTATTCTACAAATTTTCAACAACTTAGCATGCGACCGTTTGATCTTAGATCAAAGGGCTGCCAGCAGCCCGTATCATGGTCGCGCCTACCACTACCGTCGCGTCGCTCGCGCGGTCGCGCTGTTGGAGATTTAACACAGTGCGTTAGGCTGTTTGATGTTGGCATGTCATACATAGTCATCACTTAGTCACTCATACTACAACAAAGGTTAGCTATAAGGTTGGCTATAAGTGTATTTTTTACTCCTCTCTATCTCTTTCTTCGTACTCCCTCCGTCCCATAATATAAGAACGTTTTGGACATTAGGACACAGGGAATACTAGTATTTATTGCATTTGCCAAGGAGTGACCTCTTCCAATGAAATGGTGTTGCTAAGTTTGCTTCATTTAATTAGCTATAGTCTCAAAATTGTATTTTCACCCAGGTACATCGCTTAGCACCGTTTCTTCCTTGGGTCACCAAACTTGCCACATCAGACTTTATACCAATGTGGCAAGCTTAGCACCTGTAGGAGTAAGTAAGTACTACAATAGTGGGCTATAAGCCCGCTTTACATGTCATTTTTGCATGTGTGGAGGAAAGAGGCAAGGAAAAAGTGGAGCAGTGGGCTCTCATGCAAGAGCCAGCCTTAACTATATAGTGGAGCATTGGGAGAGGCACCTGTATGGAGGTGGTCAGGAATCAGGAGACTCACGCTGGTCGTAGCACCGCAGTTAAAATGATAATGGCAAGTCAAATCACGGGGCCCCACCTGTCCAGCAGTAGCTCACTGTCAAATCACACAACCCTACGTTTGCAGCAGCCTACTCCCTCGTCTTCTCGCGTCTCTGTCGAACCGACTAGGCGGAACTGCCCCGCCTACCACGCAGGAAAAGCCCCGCCCTTGACTTCTAAATACAACTACATCCGCTTAAGAATCCAATGATATAGTATAGTACTTTTTGTGACATACTAGTAACTCATATTTAGTTAGTCAAATGGATGACCTAGAACTACGTGCATGCCCTATAAACCGAGACGCCTAAAAATAAAAAACCGAGGCGGAGAGGGTAGTTCAGCACATATCTTTTTAGATCAATATAGTCGGGATTCACCAAGGAGAAAAACCAAGTGGTAGGCTGCTCCTGTCGTGTTGGCGTAGCAACTCAAGCAGGGTCAGTCCACACACGAAATGGCGACACACTTGACAGGACCCCTTTGGACGACATGTGGCTCATCCATTGTCTTGTTCCACGTGCAATGCACCAAATTATAGTTCGGAGCAGCGGTTGGAACTGGAGGCACCCCGGTCGTAGCACCACAGTAGTAGAAAATCAGCGACGAGGGGTCAAATCACAAAGCCCCACCTTTCCTGCATTAAGCTGGACGGACGAAGCAACCATCATTTCACATTAGGGCCCGCATTAAGCTGGATGGACGAAGCAACCATCATTTCACTCTAGGGTGCAAGAGCATAAAGAAAAGAGAAAACGATGACACGTGCGGCAGCTACCTAGGGCACCCTAGGGTAGGGGTCTCCTCTACATATCCTTTTTTTTAAAGCGCCTCAACTACAAATAGGCTTCTCCCTCGTCCTCTTGAAGAAAACCGATGATGAGTGCGGCGGTAGGGTTTGTAAGAGTACTACGGCGTGCGGGGCCACGTCGTAGTAAACGGGTTCGAGTTGATGCATGTGTGGTTTTATGGGAACGAGGCAGCATTTGGGGTTCGGGGATCCGTGGATATATAGTACGTACAAAAAATTGTGGACGTAGGTTCGACTGTAAGGCAATGATGCATTGAACGCATGAGATTTTGAAACCAAATTATGAATAAATACACACTATAGCATGTAAAGCTTTGAGTCATATATGCATGATGTAGGGATGTTCGTTTAGGTCTTATAGTTCATCTCATTCAAAATCAATTAGTTTTTATAAAAATGTTAAGATTCATGGGGCTGTGCATTGTAAAGCATAAAGTAAAAAACAAATAATAGCAATTCATTTAGAAGAAAAACAATTATGATACAGAAGATTCTAGAACAAAGGAGAAGTGCTTGTGTTTTGAGGTTTGTGCATTATGCTTAAGTTCAACCATTGAGTCTTCTAAATTGTACATGTGGCAGATCTGGTGGAATATTGATGATATCCAATGGCTAGTAGTAGTCGGATTCGCCATCTCTGCACTGTCGGATTAGCTTCATCCAGCGACCATCTTTCAAAGTTATTGGCACACTATATAGTTCTTGTGCCATAGTTGCATGTTTTGGAAAAAAGCTACTAGTGGGTTGTACTATCTATTTAAGAATAGAAGATGTATACATGGAAGTTGTAGGGAAAGACATGACATGGAGCATCTCAATTCCTATGAGTAGGGATTGGAAAAGAGATGTCATTTGGTTCACATCATAGGAACTTTTTTGTTGAATCTAGAGATGACATGTATCTCAATTCCTATGAGGAGGGACTAGAAAAGATATGTAATTTGGTTCAGATCATAGGAACTTTTCTATTGAATATACGCCATTGTTTATTTTCCTTTGATTTGAACCAAGTGGCTATAAAGCTATAGAAATGATATCATGTTTATTTCCTTTGAAATGTGGAGTATATGAATCTATTCCTATGAACCAATTGGCTCTAAAGGAAAAAAATCCTATAAAAATTATATCATATAGAGTTCCTATGATATTCCTCGACACCAAAGGATGGTTGAAATTGATGCGGGTGATACGATGGTCTTATTTTGTAGACTCCTCCCCCATCTTTATAGTTACCTATCGAAGATGAATGAAATGATATATATGGGGTATTCTACATGTGCAATTTGGTACACGAAAACTCGGTAAAAGTTTGCGAGGTTTGAATTTTCAATAAAGCTATATGTACTGCATTTCGGAATGGAGGGAGCATACGACAGTTGCTAACACTCACGTGGAAGATTTGTGTGTAGGAGGAGTGTCTTTTCTATTAAATGACATGGCAAAACTGACATTGTCGGATGCCGATTTAACAGTTCTTATGGCGTTCGTCATGAAAAGGCTTGTGGCGAATGTTTGTCGGATAATGATTTATGGACACATGCATTGCATTGATATGTGGCCCCCTCCCTCTCACGCACACGCACCCTCACGAGTCACTACTCTCCCGAGTCCTCTCGCAGACTCGCACGTCGCACCCACCGTCTATCTGCAGGTAGACGTCATGCACATATGTGCTCTTCACACCCTACCCTCAGAACTTCTAAAAAACAAAAGACGTTGTGCACATTTTATTTTAGCTCACATGTCACACACTTATACTATTACTCTTGTGGCGAACATTCTTTGGGCATAGAATATTGTACTCTCACGAAGAGAAGCGGTGCACGCACGCCCTAGTTCTCTCACACCCACTCATTGGTACATGCAGGAGCGCATTTTTTTGAAGCTGGTACAACAAAATCACTCCACTATATATATAAGCAGGAGCCTTAATGCTTGCTTTACTAGGGTTCCTCTCGTTCACTCTCTCATGCTCTCCAGATCTAAGCAAGACATAGGTGGCCACACTCTCTTGAAGCTCACGGCTGGTCACAAATCCGGCTGGACAACCTCGACCGGGGCAGGGGTGTAGGTGCATCGTTCACGCTGTCGTCAGCGGCGAGGGAGGAGACCAACGGCTGCATGCGCGTCCCGATCGGCGGCCGTGTCGTTCTCTCCGAGAGAGCGCCGGCTCGGGAGTGCCTCCGACCCCTTCTTCCTCCCTGCGGTATTGTGTCCAAGATGCGGCCTCCCGACGCCGTCTTTGCCACATGTCGACGACCCTCAGGTTTATATTCCTTCGAAACCTGCCTTGCTCTACTACCCCAGCTCCCTTCGTGTGGATCTTTTTCTACTTCCGCCCGCTGTTCCAAAGCCACCTAGACTTTTACTATTATTATAGGTAAAGCTAGTTCATACAGTCGACACTAAGAGTTGGTTCAAACATGGAAGAAAGTGGGAAAGCTATAGCATGAATCTAGGACTTGGTTCTAAGAGGAAACGGGGGAAAGTAGTAGATACTGGCTACCCAACCGGTCTCTTGGTTGAAAAGACGAAGAAAGCATGGTGGATGGTGAAGGGTGGGGGGGAAGTGGACCTATCTCTTGGTTGAAAAAGGAAATAAAGTGACGGGTGTTGGGGGACAACGCAAATGAGAATGAGCAGGTCTAGATTTCCTATGCTCACATAGGAAAATGTCACCGACGAGATAAAAATGGGACAAATGCAGACATGCTGCCTGAGTGTTGGCCACTCTCGGCAGCCACATCTGCCTCACCACTTTATGCCCCTGCTGTCCCTACGCCCATATCGCTATCGTTAATGTAAAATCACATGAAGCATTAAGAAATGCCACCTAATGTCACTATAAGTAATGGTCTAGTGCCGTCGATAAATTGAAGCAATGCCACCACCATTTTATGAAGTGCTTCCATCTTGCTTTATTTCCCATGAATTGTGTTTTTGCAGTTACACTTAACTCTCACACCGCTAACATTGCTTCATCCCAGTGGAACTACACAAATTTGATTGCAGATTTACTGACAATGTGCTACTCTCATGACAGTAATACTAATGCTATTGTTCTACATGTTAATCTAGTGGCATTGTTGATGTGATGTGATGCTACTTACTTAAGGACTCTTCATACTGTCAATCTAGTGCCAATTATAACACAATAGATGTTGCTGTTAATCATATGCCACTGCAAATATCTGTCACTGTTTAAATAACTGTATTCCGTATTTGCACAAACAGGGATGTATGTCTCCATATCGTTTCGTGATGTCTGTCTTCGTATTGTTTCTATCCGTGCAATCAAAAGCACACACCTCAGTTTTAGTACAACTACGCAAAATGAGATGGCTATCCTTCGTTGCCGTCGTCTAACCTCTACTCTTCAAGGTATTCCTACATTGGTAGTAACTAAGGTAGAATGACCAACGCAATCTAAAAGAAGCTGATTCGTACGTTTTACTTCCTGATTGCAGTGCAGGGACGAGCAAAAACAACTGCATCCTAGTCTGGAATGCACTTTCTGCCAGTTCTTCCATGGGCCGAGGACTAGCTGGCACGACTGGACGGCGGTTTTTTGGACAGGTGCATGGACAAGAGGCATTGTGGTTCTGCTTATTTCTGCAAATAACAATGCTTAAATTTAGTGGAATGCACAAGCATTTCAACTGGTCAGTACACTGCATGGTTCAGTTTAGCATTCCAGCTGAGACCACAATTATAATTGGTTATTCTGGAATGAGAGAACCTAACCCTGGATGGTGGCAACAAGAAAAAAACAGAGTGAACTCCAGGAAATTTAAGCCTGCCGGGAGGCCCTTTGCTCACAGAAGCCTTGCTTGTTTTTTCCTGCTTTGTCATCCTTCTCACAACTTTGTCTTTTGGTGTGAACTAGTATATGTTTGTTATGTTCTATGAATCATTGGGATGTATAAAATTGCTTAACTTCTGCTTTTCAAGTTTTTTATGATGACGAGTTTAATGTGAGTGTTCCACATGAGCGCTGGACTAGCGTGTGAACGTTTACAATTTATTACATTGTGGCCTCAATTAACTGCATGAACCACTATAACAAGATACATAGTTGCTTATATGTCAGACAGCAGATTGTTGATTGTTAGCTGGTCGATAGCCTAGTGTTGAAGTGAGTTGAGCCAATGTGCCATGTTTTGCACAACTGCTTACAAGTGGGGTAGCACCAACAGTGTTTACAAGTACTTATGTATACTTCGGCGCACAGTTCTCGAATGAGTGCTCTATTTCATCAAAACACACACTGCTCGTATGATAAACCGTGACAACTGATGTCTTACCATGCCATATTCATGAAAAAATTAGTGAGGACGCATCTATTTCGGCAACAATTACGATGGTTGTCACATGATTCACGGGCACATAAAAGTAGCAGCAGTTCCCATAGACGGATTCAAACAGAGTACTAGCCCCAGAGGGGTCGATAACAGGCAAGGTTCGGATAATTAGACACAATCCAAAGTTCGAAACTACTATTAAACACTAGTTGGGGCAACTAGTTCATGCCTGGATCTAATTTAGGCTGGACATAAGACAGACCTTGCCATGAACATCATCGAGGACATCCCGCAGCAGCTCAATGATGTGAACCTTTATGAAGACAACCTTGTGGCCTTGCCACTGATAAACTTGTTTGTGGAGGCATGCCATGTCATCTTCCTGCGTAAGCTTGACAAGAACAGTATGCCTCACAAACGGAGGAGTAGCTTTGAACTTCTTTTGCTGCAGTACACCCGGGACAACACGCCTGACAACAGTGAGGCTGGAATACAACTCTTCATTGGTATAACCGCAAATGGCTTCCAGGATCCAACAGCCTAAGAACTCTGTTTTCCCAGTGCGTATATTCAGGTCATCCGCCTCATAGCGAGTGACATGTACAACCACACAATCCTTGTCTGCATCAGGGTTGTAATTGAAACAGAATCTGAATTATTTTTCAATATAAGAAACACAAGTTATTTAAACCATTATGCATAGCATGGCATCGAAGCTAATAAAATTTTCCATTATTAATCACCACATACTTAGATGAAA
>NC_041383.1:711371535-711378515 GCF_002162155.2 Triticum dicoccoides
GGGCTGTAACCTCAAACGGGGCGTTGACCATCTCAGTAGTGGCCTTGAGCGTATCTAGGGTCGGCTCGGTGGCTGCCTCCATCTTCTTGGAGCTCTCTGTATCGTGGGGATCAGCCTCCCATGTCTGCTCCAATATCGGCAGATCATTGCCTGGTTCTCCTTGGTCCATCATGAAACTGATGAATACTAGGAGACCACTGAAAGGAAAACACAACCGCAATGACAATGAAGCAAAAAAGAGAGTGAGGATCGGTTACTGCTTTGCAAAAGTTCTTTTTTATCTCTGAACGAAAATATACCAACATCATGGATCCGCTTACCTTCCCTTCGTTGGGAGAGAAGAACAGTGGAAGATGCGAGTGTTCCCTTTCTTGAAGACGGTGAGGGAGAAGGGGATTTAGCGAAGAGTGAAATGATGGTTGCTTCGTCCATCAAACTTAGACTGCGGGGGGTGGGGTTTTGTGATACGACGGCTCGTTACTGCCATGCTACGACTGGGGTTACTCTCCGCCTGCATACTGCCTTCTAATTTGGTGGATGGCATTTGGGCCCCCGCGCTACATGGCCCGCATGTTGGTGAACAAAAGTATAATGGCATTCAGTAGAGGGAGACGTTTCAATGACCTAGGAGGAGCCAGAAGTGGTAGAGTGTCTCCACTGTACTAGTAGTAATTGTTTTTCTGGGTAGCTGTAGAGTGTCTCCACTGTACTAGTAGTAATTGTTTCTCTGGGCCCAAGACAAAACAGCCCATCCACACTAGTAAATAGTAAAATCAATTCAAAAGCCCTATTTTTACTGAATGAGAGGCGCTACCCACACCCAGCACACCGCCCCCAAAAAAACCTGGGTGCTCTTCTTCCTGCTCGCTCCCACCCACCTCACGTCAGCTCGCTCCACTCGTACCCCCAAATTCCTCACCTCACTCCTACAGAAAACCCCATCTCCCCTTCTTACTCACTACTACAGAAAAATCCTCAGCTCCCCTTCTTCTTCACTCGCACTACAACTAGTCTCGTCATTCGTTACTCTGCTCAAATCCGTGAGCGCGACGCGATGCCCTCGAGGAAAATGGAGTCGGCTAACCCCAACGCCAAGAAGATGAGGCTCCCGCCAGCGGTGATGCATGTTGTAGATCCCGCACCCGGCAGCGCAGGGAGAAGCGGCGACCCCGCCCCCACCGGATCCCAGGAACCCGTAGAATCTCGGGTGGACCGCATCAAGGATCTCCCGGACGTCGTCCTTGGGGAGATCATCTCGCTTCTCAAAACCAAGGATTGCTGCCGCACCCAAGTCCTCTCAATTCAGCGGCGCCCTCTATGGCGCGCCGTGCCCCTTAATCTCGACTGTCGTCAGCTATCTCTCTTTAATGATTTTGAAATCCCCAGAGCCATCATCTCCTCCCACTAGGGCTCCGTTCAAAGCCTCTGCATCCCGTCATGCTACCTGAGCAAGCATACCATGCCCTGCACAGTGGACACCTGGCTGAAATCCCCTGAATTCACAGAACTACAGCTGCTTGAGTTCTACTATTCCCCTGGAAATCACATACCACATACCGAATGCCATGAACTTGTGCCCTTAGCACCGATGTCCATCTCACGGTTTTCCTCCTCTCTCCACACCGCCACCTTCGCGCTGTGCTACCTACTAGACAATCTGGCACTAAACCTTCGACTCCCATTTCTCAAGAAACTTTCACTTGTGCGGGTTCGTATATCGTAGGTCTCATTGCACAACATCATCCGCTTAAGTTGCCCTACCCTGGAGTGCTTGGTGCTTGTTTTCACAGTTAGAATCGGTTGTCTCCAAATAAAGTTGCCTAACCTTGTAAGAATTGGAATTTCTTTTGACGGAAGGCAGCTCATCATCCAAGATGCCCCTTCACTTCAAAGGTTGATCCTTGATTCTAGTTATTCATCGTTGCAAATAATCGTCCTCTCTACGCCTAAACAAGAGACCTTGGGTGCAATACATGATCTATGTGCTCATTTCAATATGGTGTTTGGCTCCACAGTTCTTCAGGTACTTTATATTATCATCTACACTTGTAACCATAAGCTGCATTTCAAATTTCTGCCCATAAGTTATATATCATCTTGGAGTACACATTTTCTGCTAATATTATGTGCTATGCTCAATGAAGAGTTTCTCCATGGATGGCCTATCAATTGTGCTGGATTCTGTCGAGATCTTATATATCCAAATGATTAGTTTTGATCTGAACAAGATTATTGGCTTGCTGCAATGCTTTCCATGTCTGGAGAAGTTGTATATAAAGGTGATATCTTCACACTCACATTGGAAGCTCGCATATAGTGTACTAGAATTAACCGTTCAGCTGTTGCTCTTTCGACACTCTTTTTTTTAGACCTTAACTGTTTTCAATCTTCATGTCTATTTAGGCAACAGGACGGGGTAAGAAAGTTATAACCAATCGGTGGATTCGTAACCATCGGGTTTTTCTCACTTCTCATGAGATTCGATTGAAGACAATAACGCTAGAATGATATGTAGCCAACCGTGCAAACACTAGATTTGTCACATTCTTCCTGCTGAATGCGAGGTTACTATTGTCCATCAGGCTTAAGTTTATCAGCAGCATGGTCTTGACGGATGGGTATGTCGAAGAGGAAAAAAAGGAGTCTCAGGTGGGAAAAAGAGCATCTGAATGTGCCGGGCTTCTATTTACAACATATTGTGGTCATAATCCAGTAAATTTTACGACCCAGGATGTTCATTCTATGGACCTGACCGATCCATTTGAGTGTGATTGCCGAAAACAGTGCTGGAGTTAGATGTTGTTGCCCTTTTCAACCTGGGTTTTTTTGTAAACGTGATGAACAATTAACCCTCGTGCTTTTGTACAATTTGTAAGCTGGAGTTAGATGTTCCTGCCCTTTTCAACTCGGTTGTGACTGTCATATTTTCTTTGAAACAAGGCATGGCAGTCAACAAACGATTCTGCCTGCCAGCCGTTGGATTGACATCCAACATCTGTCGTGTATCTTCTATCTCTTGTCTTTTTCCTCCAGCCGCCTAAACCGAACCACCCCGTCGGCTCCGCCTGCTCCCGCATCCCATGGGTGGCTGCGCCTCCGCCGCCCTTCCGTACGTACCCTCCAACGTTGGCCAGTCCCTCCCTCTATTCCCCCACACGTCATGTTATTCTCCGGCGATGTCCCAACACGCACCCACACCCGAACTAGTCAACCCTCGTACTCCCCTCCGCCTGTGACTGGAGCGGCACATCTTCCACGGCTCCTGTTAGTTCTGTCCGAGGCCTCGCCGTCGTCCTCCGCCTTGCGGCCTTGGTTCGCTCGCCATGCACGGTGCGCCGCCCTCTTGCGTTGTCAACGTCGTCAACAACCGAGAGGAACAAGGAGATGACTGTACGTGGAGAGGATGACAGTAGGGACCCACCAGCGTCATGGCAGTACGCAAGCAAGTGCCTCTGTATTACAAGCCCAAAAATATGGTTCCTCCTAATGATTTGACATCTGGGGCTCACGCCATTGTCAACGTAGTCAATAAACGATAGAATTACACTACGAGCGGCTGACACCTTGGACCCAGCAGGTCGCACCGTTTTTTTAGGAACAAGCTGTTGTTATTTATACTAGTTTTAGCGACGGATCAGGGTAACAACGGGGTTGTGCGGGGGCCGTGGCCCGTCTAGCCAGGGTTTTATTTATGTTTACCACATCATGAGCCCAGTTGTGTTTTTTTCTTGCTGAAAATGGCTAGCCCAGTTCTATTTTTTAAAGAAATACCCAAACAAGGCCTACTTGCTTTATCGGCCCTGCTGGGCTGCAAATCTTTCAAGATGAGGAGAGTTTCATTCGGTTTTCCCAGAAATGGTCTGTACATTTTTAAAACACATCAAACCGGGAATTAGTTTCAATTTTTTTCATTACAAGATTTTAAACTCCATTGATTTTTATATTTATATAAATTATTTTTCAAAATAGTTTGAATGTGAATCGATATTTCTGTATTAAAAACAGTTGACCACACCGAAATATGCAAAATTTCGTATACTTTTTAACCGTGGCCACAATATGGGGTGTAATGCTAACAAAAAGAAGATGGGCTCCAAAAAAATTCTTAAAAATTAGCAAATGGGCTGTACATTATTAGAAATAATGGAAGATCGGCTGTCTGCTGTTTTGCACAGATTTGAGGCTGACTTGTGCGCCTACTACAGGTTGACGCATATGCTTTCATAAAAAAAGGTTGACGCACACGCAACGCCCTGTCAACTTAGTCAACACACGAGAGCAGTGACTGTTGGACGTCCATCCAACGGCTGTCGTGCTTCTTCAATCTTTGCTCTTCATGCTCCAGGCACTCAAACAAGCGCCAGCGGGACTGCCTGCTCCCTCCTCCCCGCGGCTGGCTGTCCTGCCGCGTAGGCCTCACAGCCCCACCGTACTCCCATCGCTGACCTAGCCATCTCTATACTGACCCGTACCTGCTGTTATTCTCCAGCGACGGCAGACGAACCAGTAAACCCTCGTACAGTCGTACTCCTCTCCGTGTGGGCATCCACTGCCGCGTCTTCCCCAGCTTCGCGTCGTCCCCTTCCTAGGCCTTGTCGTCGTCCACCGCCTTGGTGCTCTCGGCGCGGCGTGGTCAATGTGGTCAACGACATTCCATCGGAATAGTACTATACGTGGAGAGGCTGACAGCTGGGTCCACGGCCACAACCCAGTTTTTTTGTGATTTGCCAAGTAAGTTGCTTTGTCAGGCCTATTGGGCTGCAAATCTTTCAAGACGAGGAGAGCTTTCATTCAGCTGGCCGAGAAAATGGCCCATCAGTAATGAGAAATGGGCTGTACATTTTGAAAACACATCAAACCGGCAATTAGTTTCAAATATCTTTTTTTTCATTTCGAGATTTTAAATTACATTAATTTTTATGCGTGGAGAATTTGTTGGATTTTATATTGATATACATTTATTTTTAAAATCAGTTTGAATGTGAGTCGAACTTTTGGGATTAAAAAAAGTTCGGACCGCACCGAAATATGCAAAATTTCGTATAATTTTTTAACCGTGGCCACAATATGGGCTGTAATGCTAACTAAAAGAATACGGGCTCCAAAGAAAACCTTAAGAATTAGCAAATGGGCTATAAGTTATTAGAAATAATGGCAGATGGGCTGTATGCTGTTTTCCACAGATTTGAGGCTTTCCTAAAAAGAAGGTTGATGCACAATCAGTGACTATTGGATGTCCATCCAACGGCTGTCGTGCTTCTTCAGTCTCTGCTCTTCCTGCTCCAGCGGCTCAAACAAACGCCAGTGTGACTGCCTGCTCCCTCCTCCCCACGGCCGGCTGTGCTGCCGTGCAGGCCTCACCGCCCCCACCGTACTCCCATCGCTGGCCTAGCCATCCCTCTATTGACCCACACCTGCTGTTATTCTCCGGCGACGGCAGAACCAGTAAACCCTCGTATAGTCGTACTCCTCTCCGCGTGGGCATCCACTGCCGCATCTTCCCCGGCTCCGTGTCATCCCCTTCTTAGGCCTCGCCGTCATCCACCGCCCTGGTGCTCTCAGTGCGGCGTGGTCAATGTGGTCAACGACCGACTTCCATAGGAAGAGTACTGTACATGGAGAGGCTGACAGTTGGGTCCACGACGGCCGCAAGGAAGTGCCTCCTTATTATGCACAAAATAATTATTCCTCCACCTGACAGCGGGGACCCACCCGACGGGCCATCGTATTTCGCGAAAAAAACATTTCCCCCCTGACTGCTGGGACCTATCGTCTACACCTTCACACGCAAGGAAGTGCATCCGGGCAAAAAAAACAACAAAACGATTCGCGAGATGACTGCTGGGACCCACCATCTACACCTTCGCACGCAAGGAAGTGCGTCCGGGCAAAAAAACAAAATGATTCACCCCCCTGACTGCTGGGACCCACCAGCTACATCTTCGCACGCAAGGAATTGCCTGACAGTCGGGACCCACCTGGTCGAAGCGTACGTAGAGTTGTCATTCTGGTTGCAAATGTGTACATACATACTAGTGGATGTAGAGGCGAGCACTTGTCATAGTAGAGGCGCGCACATGTCGTAGTAGAGGCGTGCACGTAGCATGTACACGTACGTACAACGGCCAGGGTGCAAGAAAGAAAATACGGCCACGTATGTGTACATATGGGCGGGGTCTCGAACGCCTACTCGTGCATATATAAGTACGGCCAGGGCTCATGTACATTGGCTGGGTTGGAATGGAGAAACAACATCGTTCTCGTGTTCATGGGGAGGCAACGGAATGTGTCGGGTTCATCGGGAGGCAACGAAATGCATGGTCGTGTTCATTGGGACGGCTTGGACGGAACAGGCGATGGAAGCGAGGCCTAGCGTACTGCAGAACGAAGGAACGGGCTTGTGTTCCACCGGCCACGTTCGAAACGGGATCCTGTTCATCGGGATGGGTCTAGTGTACCGCAAAACGGAGGAAACGGACCTCCTACGGTCGAAACGGGGGTCCTGTTGATTGGGAGGGGTGTGCCGTACCACAAAACAGAGGAATTGGACCTCCTACGGTCGAAACAGGAGTCCTGTTGATCGGGAGGGGTGTGGTGTACCGCAAAACGGATGAAACGGACTTGTGTTGGAGCGCTACGGTCGAAATGGGGGTCCTGTTCATCGGGAGGGGTGTGGCGTACTGCAAAATGGGACTCCACAGGATACTGTTCATCTCCACCGTCAACCACCTCCAGCCTCCACGAGCTACCGTAGACCTCCTCCAGCCTCCACGGGCTCCTGTTCATCCAGCCTCCACTACGCGCTACTCCACCGGCTACTGTTCAACCACCCCTCCACGGGCACCCCTCCACCATCTACTGTTCATCGAGCCCTCCACACCACGGGGATCCTGTTCATCCACCCCTCCACGGGCACCCCTCCACGGTCTACTATTCATCCAGCCCTCCACACCACGGGGTCCTGTTCATCCACCCCTTCA